>NC_057809.1:210760073-211060073 GCF_018294505.1 Triticum aestivum
TGTATTAAACAGCGGCTCGGGCGCCATTAATGGAGAGGAAGGCGGGCGGCCATGGAAGTCAAAGGGCCCGCTTCCCAATGAGCCTGCGCAACATACAACTTGCACGCTTCCCGGTGAGCCTGCGCATTGGAGGACAACTTGCATGCCTCTTGGTTAGCCTGCGCACCGGACTGTGCTTGCACGCCTCCCATTCACTCAAGGTCAAGCAGTTGTCCGCACGGCACCTCCTACAGCCATTAAAGCCATGACACGTGGCATCACGTGAATGGTTAACAGAACACACACGGTTTGAATTATACAAACGTTTGAGATATTAAAGTGGCAGCTATTTTTTCAAAATGCCTTTGTTGGCTGTCATTATTCGAGTTCACCTTCTATCAAAATGGACACGAAAAATACCACACCATGTCGGGTGCCATTCCATGATAGCATGCCAAGTTTCATGAATTTCAGACGAGTTTTGGATTTAGTAGAATTTAAAAACTGGGCATCTCAATGTTTTGTCAACAATCAACGGTGCCCTGGTGTTTGAAATTCATTCCCATTTCTTGCATGGGACCTACGCATGCACCCAAGGACACATATTTGATTTTTCAACCAATTTATATGCACTGGAGCATGTGCATGTAGTTCAAATTTGAATTATGCACATAAATGCATTGAAAACTCAGTTAATGCATAATAATGTCCAAAAGAACCCCAAAAAATCACAAAAATTGACACAACACTCCTGTTGTTCTATGTTGACACAAGAAATTTTTTGGAAGCAATAAGAGGTAGTGGATATCGTTTCGTCCCCAAAGGTGGGACATTCCCGACCGAAACCATGATGCTTGTTGTGAGAAGCTCTGGTCTGTGAGAAGCATATACCCAAACCTGCCCCAAACGGGACAAAATTTTTACCACGACATGTTGATGCCGCTCCATGAAAGCATGCCAAGTTTCATGAATTTCAGGCGAGTTTTGGATTTACTAGAATTTAAAAATGAGGCATCTCAATGTTTTGTCGGCAATCAACGGTGCCCTGGTGTTTGAAATTCCTTCCCATTTCTTGCATGGGACCGAAGCATGCACCCAAGGACACGGATTTGATTTTTCAACCAATTTATATGCACTGGAGCATGTGCATGTAGTTCAAATTTGAATTATGCACATAAATGCATTGAAAACTCAGTTAATGCGTAAAAATGTCCAAACGAACCCTGAAAAATCCCAAAAATTGACACAACACTCCTGTTGTTCTATGTTGACACGAGAATTTTTTTGAAAGCAATAAGAGGAAATGGATATCGTTTCGTCCCCAAAGGTGGGACGTTCCCTACCGAAAGTATCATGCTTGTTGTGAGAAGCTCTGGTTTGTGAGAAGCATATACCCGAACCTGCCCCAAATGGGACAAATTTTTTAACACGACATGTTGATGCCGCTCCATGATAGCATGCCAAGTTTCATGAATTTCAGACGAGTTTTGGATTTACTAGAATTTAAAAAACGAGGCATCTCAATGTTTTGCCGGCAATCAACGGTGCCCTGGTGTTTGAAATTCATTCCCATTTCTTACATGGGACCTAAGCATGCACCCAAGGACACATATTTGATTTTTCAACTAATTTATACGCACTGGAGCATGTGCATGTTGTTCAAATTTGAATTATGCACATAAATGCATTGAAAACTTAGTTAATGAATAAAAATGTCCAAACGAACCCCGAAAAAACCCAAAAATTGACACAACACTCATGTTGTTCTATGTTGACACGAGAATTTTTTTGAAAGCAATAAGAGGCAATGGATATCGTTCCGTTCCCAAAGGTGGGACGTTCCCTACCGAAACCGTCATGCTTGTTGTGAGAAGCTCTGGTTTGTGAGAAGCATATACCCGAACCTGCCACAAACAGGACACATTTTTTAACACGGCATGTTGATGCCGCTCCATGATAGCATGCCAAGTTTCATGAATTTCATACGAGTTTTGGATTTACTAGAATTTAAAAACCAGGCATCTCAATGTTTTGCCGGTAATCAACAGTGCCCTGGTGTTTGAATTTCATTCCCATCTCTTGCATGGGACCTAGAAATTCACCCAAGGACACACATGTGATTTTTCAACCAACCTTAGTGCATTGGAGCATGTGCTTGTAGTTCAAATTTGAATTATGCACATAAAATGCCTAGAAAACCCAGTTAATGCATAAAAAAGGCCAAACGAACCCCAAAAAATTCCAGGATTGAACACAACACTCCTATTGTTCTATGTTGTCACTAGAAAAATTTTGAAAGCAATAAGAGGCAACGGATATTATCCCGTCCCCAAAGGCGGTACGTTCCCTATCGAAACCATCATGCTTGTTGTGAGAAGCTCTGGTTTGTGAGAAGCTTATACCCGAACCTGCCCCAAATGGGACAAAATTTTCACCATGGCATGTTGATGCCGCTCCATGATAGCATGCCAAGTTTCATGAATTTCATACGAGTTTTGGATTTACTAGAATTTAAAAACCAGGCATCTCAATGTTTTGCTGGTAATCAACAGTGCCCTGGTGTTTGAATTTCATTTCCATCTCTTGCATAGGACCTAGAAATTCACCCAAGGACACACATGTGATTTTTCAACCAACCTTAGTGCATTGGAGCATGTGTTTGTAGTTCAAATTTGAATTATGCACATAAAATGCCTAGAAAACCCAGTTAATGCATAAAAAAGGCCAAACGAACCCCAAATAATTCCAGGATTGAACACAACACTCCTATTGTTCTATGTTGTCACTAGAAAAATTTTGAAAGCAATAAGAGGCAACGGATATCATCCCGTCCCCAAAGGCGGTACGTTCCCTATCGAAACCATCATGCTTGTTGTGAGAAGCTCTGGTTTGTGAGAAGCTTATACCCGAACCTGCCCCAAATGGGACAAAATTTTCACCATGGCATGTTGATGCCGCTCCATGATAGCATGCCAAGTTTCATGAATTTCATACGAGTTTTGGATTTACTAGAATTTAAAAACCAGGCATCTCAACGTTTTGTCGGCAATTAACAGTGCCCTGGTGTTTGAATTTCATTCCCATCTCTTGCATGGGACCTAGAAATTCACCCAAGGACACACATGTGATTTTTCAACCAACCTTGGTGCATTGGAGCATGTGCTTGTAGTTCAAATTTGAATTATGCACAAAAAATGCCTAGAAAACCCAGTTAATGTATAAAAAAGGTCAAACGAACCCCAAAAAATTCCAAGATTGAACACAAAACTCCTGTTGTTCTATGTTGAAACTAGAATTTTTTTGAAAGCAATAAGAGGCAATGGATATCGTCCCGTCATCAAAGGTGGCACGTTCCCTATCGAAACCACAATGCTTGTTCTGCGAAGCTTTGGTTTGTGAGAAGCTTATACCCGAACCTGCCCCAAATGGGACAAAATTTTCACCACGACATGTTGATGCCGCTTCATGATAGCATGCCAAGTTTCATGAATTTCCAACGAGTTTTGGATTTACTAGAATTTAAAAACTAGGCATCTCAACATTTTTCCTGCAATCAACAGTGCCATGGTGTTTGAATTTCATTCCCATCTCTTGCATGAGACCTAGAAATTCACCCAAGGACACACATGTGATTTGTCAACGAACTTTGGTGCATTGGAGCATGTGCTTGTAGTTCAAATTTGAATTATGCACATAAAATGCCTAGAAAACCCAGTTATTGTATAAAAAAGGCCAAACAACCCCGAAAAATTCATTCCCATTTCTTCCATGGGACCTAAGCATGCACTGAAGGAGACAAATTTGATTTTTCAACCAATTTGTGTGCATGTAGTTTAATTTTGAATTGTGCACATGAAATGGCTAGAAAACTAGTTTAATGTATGAAATGTCCAAACTAACCCTGAATAATTCCAATTCTTTTACGACACACATATAGTTGCATGTTCACTACAGATAAAAGGTCTAGCAATTCAAACACCGTCCATTGTCGCTGTGACCCCATTTTGTAATTCAAATCAAGTAGATCCCACACAGTTTATTCTCACCAACCGTGTGAGATGTAGTACAAAATATCTTGGAACACCGTTGGTGTATAGTACGCCTATGGCTTATGCGAGAAGGTGTGTCGGCTACAGTCCACAACCGGCATGTCAAGCACACTAGCTCGCTCCCCCAAAACTCTCGCCCCTGCATCCCTCGCAATCTCGAAAATATCTACCGCCTGGAAGGTTTTAATGTTTGATAGCACATGATTAGTATGTGTGGACCGTGTGCGACGTTTGTTACTCCTGGACTGCTTCAGTCCCTTGATTGAAATTTTCAGTATCCCCAGCATTTTACTACCGCCTCTGCATCCCTCGCAATATCAAAAATATCTGCTCGCCCTTGATCCAAATTTTCAGTAGCCCCGCCTTGTTACTCCCGCCTAGTAAAATTTTCAGTTGCCGCAGTATTTACTCAAACACAACCTCCGCTCACACAGACACACACAACCCTCGAAACCATTGGTAGGTCGCCGCCATCGCCGGCGCCTCCATCCTCAACCTATGCTTGTGTGCCGGGGAGCTCGAGTAGCCAATGGCCAAAAGGAGGTTTATCGCGGCCTTTTCGCCCAACGCCAGCGAGGTGGCCGTCGAGGTGTCCCCGTCGTCCTCCGTGGGCCCAATCCGCCATCACCGGTCCCCCGATCCGCCTGCCGCCGTGCCCCTACGCCGGTTTGAGGACTTCCCCGTCCTCCCCCGGACCCGGCAACCGACGAAGTCCTACTTCGGGGTCCGGCAGCAGCGGTGGGGGACGTGGGTCGCCGAGATTACAGATCGAGAGACCCATACCCGCCGGTGGCTCGGTAGCTTCCACATGGTTGAGCTCGTGGCCATGGATTATGACCACTGGCAGGTCCGCTACCACGGCGCGACAACTAGGCTCAATTTCCCCTTTGGCACACGTCCGGTCCACCTCGTTCTGCCGGAGCCAGGGGTGGTGAGCTCAGCTATGGCGCGGGAGGACCGCAAGGAGTGGGAGCGTCTCGAGGCCGAGGCCGCTGATGAGACCTACATGCAAGAGCTCCGCCGGCAGCACCCGGAGCTCGTGGAGGCGGAGCAGGCAATCTTTGCTGGCGCGGAGGGCGGTGAGGTTATCACGCTCTCCTCCAATGATGAGGTCGATGGCGGCGAGGACGACGGCGCGGAGGGTGGCGAGGTTATCGCGCTCTCCTCTGATGACGAGGTCGAAGGCGGCGGTGACGTCGGAGCGGAGGGTGTCGAGGTGGGCCCCGAGGACAAGGATATCGACATCGATGAGTGGAGGAGTGCCTTCCCCAACGACCCCGACGACGGTACTGGCCTGGACCCGGCTCGCGGCACACCGTACACGTCGAGGAAGGATTGGCTCGACCTCTACTTCGACCGAAAGTAGTTTAGTTAGTTTAAATTTATGTTTTATGTTCAGTTATGCAAAAATATCTATGTTTATGTTTGAATGCATGCTACTTTCGGTTGAACCTGCTCTGAACTTGATCAAATTGAAGTTTACAACCTTAAGTTTAGGGGATCGACTAGAAATGGCCGAAAATCGCTGGAGTATATATATATATCCACTAAGGGTTTTAGTCCTTTAACTTTTTAAGGATCGCCTAGAGATGTCCTTATGACTTGTTTATTTCAGTTCTTCACAATGTGATGCTATATATGTGCAACTATTTGCTGTGTAGTTCAATTTCATCAATAACAGTTTCAACAATACCACTATGAATTACGATATTTGGTTGCTGTTAAGGATATTGCAGTTAACATGCCGTTTTGTTTTTAAATTGTTGTTTAGCAACATGCATTGTACTAAATGACTATATACGCAATCCCAGGCTACATAGCAACAAGGAAGAGTGTTACCTTAATGTTCTGATGATGCCTAGATATACATGTAATAAAATCTTATATAATGGGACAGATGGAGTTTTGTACTACATCATTTCTCAATTGTTGTTTAGCTTCTAATATTAACTTGGTTCTTTTAGGTACATATGTCATTGCTAAAGATCCACGCTTCGACCCTTTCTGCATATGGGGCAATGAGATATTCATGAACCAGCATCAAGTGAGGAAACTGATAAAGAATGTTACTAAAATGGGTCAAAACATGTCAATCGAACTATTTGTTTACACTTTATGCAAGACAACAGTGAACTACAGGATGGTAAGTAAGAACCCTGTAGCCTTCTTTTTACTGCCCGTAATGAGTTGTGTTAGATGACAATATCTGAATCTTTTTTCTTTTGTAGTGGATCCTGAAGTAGTTTACTCAAGATTACCTCTCAAACTACATGATTGGCGGCCGACCATCACAAGGGGTTGGACTAGAGTCCTGCATGCATTCTGCATCCAGGAGAGCACAATAGGGCCATTTCGCTTCACCTTGTTCAGCAACTGGAATGTCTGTCACCTCTTTCTTTACCATCTGTAATAGTACAAGTATAGAACCCTGGCACATCATTCTTTATTTGGTGCTTCTGTAATTCTTAAACATATGTACATGTGAATCGAATAATGCATTGGTTGTTTGAACCTGATGGATATGAATAAAGCTATAGCCTACTTTCAAGTTTAAATTAGGTACAATTTTAAATAGAAGCAATTAAATTAGGGCGAAATTACGTTGTGCAGGTCATTATGGCACAGACGGTTGGTAAACACACAAACGTTTGCGATATACACCATAATCCAGGACGGTTCACAGAGAGGAAACGTGTGCAAGCATGCACACAGTTGCCGTTGGCAAAGCATGTGTGATGTCAGACACTATCACATACGGTGCGGGAAAACTAAATGTGTGTGATTGTCTACCTATCGTACACGGTTTATAATCATGAACTGTTTGTGATGTGCCAGGCATCATAAATCTCTCGTGCCTAGAATCTGCCTAGAAAACTGATGTGCCTGGAATCTGCCTGGTATTAGGTAGAACCACAAAACTCCGACTGCGATGGCAATGCGAGCACAAACAAGTGTCAAGGATGAAGCATTTGGGATATTCGAGATATCGGAAACAGTTCTACTGGGACAACTGTATGCATCAAGGCTCCCTATCCCCGACGGGTTCTAGATCGTGTGGGAAGGACCCCCCTATCACCCACACTCACTTGGATATGGTTCCATATGCCATCACGGAAAGGGGTTAAAAACCGTTTGTTTAGGACCGACGCGCACCAGTGACGTCTTCTCCTTCTGCATCAATTTCCTGAACACCTGCCTCTTCAGCTGTGAACTGAGGCATGGGCGATGATACCAACGGAGTTTAAGGGATATCCTCCACTTCAATTTCTTCATCCAACTGCTCTGACGAAGCAGCAGAAGGAACATCTTCATCAGATCCGCTTGGGATCTCATAATCCTCACCAAAGGGAACAAGTTCCTTTGATGGCATGCTCGAAACAGGAATAACATCAATGGGATTGTCAAAAGAGCTTGCCAAAGTCTTCATCTTCTTTGGTAGTAAAGACTCTGAGGCGGCTGATGCTTTCCTTTTCTTCACGGTTGCTCGCTCTACAACTTTGGTTTTCTTCGCTTCTGATGTAGAAGGAAGAACTGGGCATGTGTTGGTGTGGGAGGAGCAGAGGAAATTGGTTCGTTTTCCTCAGGCGCAACTGATTCAGTTGCCCTGGCATTGTCAGTGTCTTCAGGCGCAGCAACAGATGCTTCAGCTAGCCTGGCTTCTTCTTCAGGTGCAACACTAGTGGTTGCCCTAGCAATTTCATCGGCGGCTGGAATATCTTCATCAACCCTGGTACTTTTAGTATCTTCAGCAGCCTGATTTTCATCGGCGGTGCTGGCATGCTCTTCAGTTGGTTGGGCAGATGCTTCAGCCTGAGGAGATTCATGTTGTGCTTGGGCAGCAACATTTGAGGTGAATCCTTCAGACAGTTTCACAAATCCGACTTTGGCTCCAAGCCAATCTGCACGGTAGGTGCTCAATTCATCATTGAGTCGTTTGATCTCAGACTTTATAGCAACAAGTTCATCAGTTGTCATCTTGACAACGTTCTTCTTCAAAAAGCGCTCCTTCTTGTATTGAGCTTTCTTCAGCAGTCTGGCCTTCTTATATTTCCACTTTTCTTCACCAATGAAGGCGGTCAGCATGTGACTCTGGCCAGGAGCGAGCTTGAAGTCTGGCATAGGTGTGTTGGTGTCCTTGTGCCAGAGATCAATGTACTCAAGGATCAACTTGGGATCCAGAAGAAGAGTGATACGTCTCCAACGTATCTATAATTTTTGATTGCTTCATGCTATTATATTATCTATTTTGGATGTTAATGGGCTTTATTTTACACTATTATATCATTTTTGGGACTAACCTACTACCGGAGGCCCAGCCCAAATTGCTGTTTTTTGCCTATTTTAGAGTTTTGCCGAAAAGAAATATCAAATGGAGTCCAAATGGAATGAAACCTTCGGGAACGTGATTTTCTCAACAAACGTGATCCATGATACTTGGAGTGGGCGTCAAGAAACAATCGAGGAGGCCACGATACAGGGGGACGCGTCTAATCCCCTGGGCGTGCCCTCCACCCTTGTGGGCCCCTCGTTGCTCCACCGACGTACTTCTTCCTCCTATATATATATATATATATATATATATATATATATATATATATATATATCCATATACCTCCCAAACATCTAGGAGCACCACGAAAACCTAATTCCACTGCCGCAACCTTTTGTACCCGAGAGATCCCATCTTGGGGCCTTTTCCGGAGCTCCGCCGAAGTGGGCATTGATCATGGAGGGCCTCTACATCAACTCCATGGCCTCTCCGGTGATGTTTGAGTAGTTTACTTCAGACCTTCGGGTCCATAGTTATTATCTAGATGGCTTCTTCTCTCTCTTTGGATCTCAATACAAAGTTCTCCTTGGTCTTCTTGGAGATCTATTCGATGTAATCTTCTTTTGCGGTGTGTTTGTCGAGATCCGATGAATTGTGGGTTTATGATCCAGATTATCTATGAACAATATTTGATTCTTCTCTGAATTCTTTTATGTATGATTGGTTTATCTTTGCAAGTCTCTTCAAATTATCAGTTTGGTTTGGCCTACTAGATTGATTTTTCTTGCAATGGGAGAAGTGCTTAGCTTTGGGTTCAATCTTGCGGTGTCCTTTCCTAGTGACAGCAGGGGCAACAAGGCACGTATTGTATTGTTGCCATCGAGAATAAAAAGATGGGGTTTATATCATATTGCATGAGTTTATCCCTCTACATCATGTCATCTTACTTAAAGCATTAATCTGTTCTTATGAACTTAATACTCTAGATGCATGCTGGATAGCGGTCGATGTGTGGAGTAATAGTAGTAGATGCAGAATCGTTTCGGTCTACTTGTCACAGACGTGATGCCTATATACATGATCATACCTAGATATTCTCATAACTATGCTCAATTCTATCAATTGCTCGACAATAGTTCGTTTACCCACCATAGTACTTATGCTCTTGAGAGAAGCCACTAGTGAAACCTATGGCCCCCAGGTCTATCTTCCATCATATTAATCTTCCAACACTTAGCTATTTCTATTGCCGTTTATTTTCCTTTGCATCTTTATTTATCTTTATCATCAAAATACAAAAAATATTATCTTATCATATCTATCAGATCTCACTCTCGTAAGTGACCGTGAAGGGATTGACAACCCCTTTATCGCGTTGGTTGCGAGGTTCTTATTTGTTTGTGTAGGTGCGTGGGACTCGAGCAGGATCTCCTACTGGATTGATATCTCAAAAATTGAGGGAAATACTTATGCTACTTTACTGCATCACCCTTTCCTCTTCAAGGGAAAACCAACACAGTGCTCAAGAGGTAGCAAGAAGGATTTCTGGTGCCGTTGCCGGGGAGATTCGCGCCAAATCAAGTCAAGATTTGACTCCCGACAACGAGCCATTTCTGGCACCGTTGCCGGGGAGTCTATGCACCAGTCAAGACATACCAAATACCCATCACAAACTCTTATCCCTCGCATTAGATTATTTGCCATTCTCCTCTTGTTTTCCTCTCCCCCACTTCACCCTTGCCGTTTTATTCGCCCTCTCTTTCCGTTCTCCTTCTCTTTCCCAATTTGCCTCTTTTGCCCATTTCCTGTTTGCTCATGTGTTGGATTGCTTGCTTGTCACGATGGCTCAAGATAATACTAAATTGTGTGACTTTGCCAATACCAACAATAATGATTTTATTAGCACTCTGATTGCTCCTCTTACCGATGCTGAATCTTGTGAAATTAATGCTGCTTTGTTGAATCTTGTCATGAAAGATCAGTTCGCCGACCTTCCTCGTGAAAATGCCGCTACCCATCTAAATAACTTTGTTGATTTGTGTGATATGCAAAAGAAGAAAGATGTGGATAATGATATTGTTAAACTTAAGCTATTTCTGTTTTCGCTTAGAGATCGTGCTAAAGCTTGGTTTTCTTCTTTGCCTAAAAATAGTATTGATTTATGGAATAAGTGCAAAGATGCTTTTATCTCTAAGTATTTCCTCCCACTAAGATCATCTCTCTTAGAAATGACATTATGAATTTTAAGCAACTTGATCATGAGCATGTTGCACAATCTTAGGAGAGGATCAAATTGATGATACATAATTGCCCTACACATGGTTTGAATTTATGGATGATTATATAGAATTTTTATGCTGGATTGAATTTTGCTTCTTGAAATCTTTTAGATTCGTCCGTGGAAGGCACTTTTATGGAAATCACTTGAGGATAAGCTACCAAACTCCTAGATAATATTATGGTTAATTATTCTCAATGGCACACTGAAAGATCTACTAGTAAAAAAGTGCATGCAATTGAAGAGATTAATGTTTTGAGTGGAAATATGGATGAACTTATGAAATTGTTTGCTAATAAGAGCGCTCCTACTGATCCTAATGATATGCCTTTGTCTACTTTGATTGAGAATAATAATGAATCTATGGATGTGAATTTTGTTGGTAGGAACAATTTTGGTAACAACGGGTATAAAGGTAATTTTAATTCTAGGCCATTTCCTAGTAATTCCTCTAATAATTATGGTAATTCCTACAACAATTCTTATGGAAATTATAATAAAATTCCCTCTGATTTTGAATCTATTATTAAAGAATTTATTACTTTGCAAAAGAGTTTCAATGCTTTGATTGAAGAAAAATTGCTTAAGATTGATGAGTTGGCTAGGAACGTGGATAGAATTTCTCTTGATGTTGATTCTTTGAAACTTAGATATATTCCACCTAAGCATGATATCAATGAGTCTCTCAAAGCCATGAGAATTTCCATTGATGAGAGCAAAGAAAGAACCGCTAGGATGCGTGCTAAGAAAGATTGCTTTGTGAAAGCGTGGTCTTCTAGTTTCTATGAAAATAAAGATGAATATCTAAAAGTGGTTGATGTGTCTCCTATTAAATCTTTGTTTTGCAATATGAATCTTGATAATGATGGGACTGAAGATGAGCCACCTTTACCTAGAAGGCGTTCCAAAAATTCGGAGTTTTTAGATCTTGATGCAAAAATTGTTAAAAGTGGGATTGAAGAGGTTAAAACTTTAACTATCAATGAACCCACTATTTTTGATTTCAAGGAATTTAATTATGATAATTTCTCTTTGATAGATTGTATTTCCTTGTTTCAATCTGTGCTAAATTCTCCTCATGCTTATAGTCAAAATAAAGCTTTTACTAAACAAATCGTTGATGATGTGATGCAATCTTATGAAGAAAAACTTGAGTTGGAAGTTTCTATCCCTAGAAAACTTTATGAAGAGTGGGAACCTACAATTAAAATTAAAATTAAAGATCATGAATGCTATGCTTTGTGTGATTTGGGTGCTAGTGTTTCCACGATTCCGAAAACTTTATGTGATTTGCTAGGATTCCGTGAATTTGATGATTGTTCTTTAAACTTGCACCTTGCGGATTCCACTATTAAAAAACCTATGGGAAGAATTAATGATGTTCTTATTGTTGCAAATAGGAACTATGTGCCCATAGATTTCATTGTTCTTGATATAGATTGCAATCCTTCATGTCATATTATTCTTGGTAGACCTTTCCTTAGAACCATTGGTGTAATTATTGATATGAAGGAATGGAATATTAGATTCCAATTTCCATTAAGGAAAGGCATGAAACACTTCCCTAGAAATAAAATTAAATTACCATATACTTATAGCTCTAGTGCATCCGTTGCATGGCAATCCCTACTCACTCACATCGATATCTATTGATGGGCATCTCCATAGCCCGTTGATACGCCTAGTTGATGTGAGACTATCTTCTCCTTTTTTGTCTTCTCCACGACCACCATTCTATTCCACATATAGTGCTATGTCCATGGCTCACGCTCATATATTGCGTGAAGATTGAAAAAGTTTGAGAACATCAAAAGTATGAAACAATTACTTGGCTTGTCATCAGGGTTGTGCATGATTTAAATATTTTGTGTGGTGAAGATAGAGCATAGCTAGACTATATGATTTTGTAGGGATAACTTTCTTTGGCCATGTTATTTTAAGAAGACATAATTGCTTAGTTAGTATGCTTGAAGTATTACTATTTTTATGTCAATATTAAACTTTTATCTTGAATCTTTCGGATCTGAACATCCATGCCACAATAAAGAAAAATTACATTGAGAAATATGTTAGAAAGCATTCCACATCAAAAATTCTTCTTTTATCATTTACCTACTCGAGGACGAGCAGGAATTAAGCTTGGGGATGCTTGATACGTCTCCAACGTATCTATAATTTTTGATTGCTCCATGCTATTATATTATCTATTTTGGATGTTAATGGGCTTTATTTTACACTTTTATATCATTTTTGGGACTAACCTACTAACTACAGGCCCAGCCCAAATTGCTGTTTTTTTGCCTATTTTAGAGTTTCACCGAAAAGGAATAATAAACGGAGTCCAAATAGAATGAAACCTTCAGGAACGTGATTTTCTCAACAAACGTGATCTAGGAGACTTGGAGTGGGCGTCAAGAAACAATTGAGGAGGCCACGAGGCAGGGGGCGTGCCCTCCACCCTCGTGGGCCCCTCATTGCTCCACCGATGTACTTCTTCCTCCTATATATATCCACGTACCCCCCCCCCCAAACATCCAGGAGCACCACGAAAACCTAATTCCACCGCCGCAACCTTCTGTACCAGAGAGATCCCATCTTGGGGCCTTTTCCGGAGCTCCGCCGGAGGGGGCATTGATCACGGAGGGCCTCTACATCAACTCCATGACCTCTTCGGTGATGTGTGAGTAGTTTACTTCAGACCTTTGGGTCCATAGTTATTAGCTAGATGGCTTCTCTCTCTCTCTTTGGATCTCAATACAAAGTTCTCCTCAGTCTTCTTGGAGATCTATTTGATGTAATCTTCTTTTGCGGTGTGTTTGGCGAGATCCGATGATTAATCCTCCAAGTGCCAGGATTGAAACTTGTATTAATCCTCGGGACTTTGAACAAGCAGTAGGAAAGAAGCAATCCGCATTAGCCCCCAAGTGCCAAGTGTAGAACCAGTTGTATGCTTGGGACTTTTGATAAAATATTGATATGCTCCTCTGATTGTGGCAGGCCGATATAAACCATCAACGCACGCAAATTGCTGATCTTCAAGAGAGTATCAAATCCTATCAAGAAGAATATTCTAAGGCCAAAGATGAGCTTCGAGCCGCTTTAACTTCCATGGAACAACTTAAGGAAGAATTCAAGACTGAACGTGCCAATTGGGACACTGAGAAGGATACATTGCTGAAATGGGCTGAAGACACCGAGTCCGCTCTTAAACCGGTGGCAGAAGAGCTTTCTGGGTTGAAGCGTCAAGTGAACGCCATGACCTCCGCAGTATTTGGTAAGTACTCCTAGCAAGGCATCTGAAATGTCCATTTTGTAAGGTGCCGGTTGAAATATGAAATTCTTAAACCGTTGCAGGTAGCCGCATTACTCATCTGGGCTTAGATGCACGGATGAAGCTGAAAGTAGCATATACTCTGCTTGAACAACTGTACGCCAGTGCCCAACGGGTTATCTGCACACCATCCTACGACAATCCGGCCCCAACACTGATCAAGGACACTCTGGCAAGGCTACCCATGGCACCAGCATAGATAGAAGAGGTAAAGCGATCCACTGCCAGGGCTGGCGCTTTGTTGGCACTCACCCGAGCCAAAGCGTGGATAGCCGACTTGGATCCGGTTGACCTCGCCAAAGGCTTTCCAAGCACACAAGAAAACGGGGCTGATTTTGATGATGAAGCCCTTAAAAAGTGACAAGGGAAATGCGTCCTCTGGCGAGTCAGCTGGCAGAAGATACTAACTTGACTGTTCACCGGTCTTATTATGATGCCAACAACAAACGGGTTAATGTTGTCATGCCGGAAGCGCAAAATCTTATTCCGCCAATCCGTAAGCACACTTATGCCCCTGACATTGATCCGTCGGAACTTATTAGTGAAGAAGCTATCTTTCAGGCCTTAACCTGGATTGACTGGACCACCACAAACTTCCAGCCGCTAGGTGGGGAGGAGGAGGCTGATCCGACGCCAAATGACTCATCAACTTCACATCAACATGGTAATGAGGCTTGATCCGGCAATCAGAGTGATGCTCCATAAACTTTGTTTTGTTGGAAACCCCATACTTTGGGCCTTCAAGCACCTTGTAATAGGCTAGTGAAAATACTTTAATCCGTTGCCATCGTGCACTGGGATACACTTTGCGTTGATCCGTCATGATAATTTCAGTACTGGCTTATGTATTTTCACAATATTATGCAATCCCTGTGTCTGCATAAGAAAAATCTGTCCGGGCGGTTTACCACCGGACGGGTCAAAATACCCAACACAACTTGGTAAGCAACTATGGTTGCAGCAATAATAAATCATACCTGTGATACGAAACATTGCTGTTGGTTTACCAATTGTGATTTTAAGAAGGGTGAAAACCCAACTTCCACCATGCGATGCTGGTATATATGATATAGAACCGGGTTGTGATGAACACCGGACGATTGCTGGAGACAAGGTGTCAAAGCCAGACCGGTTTGAAGGATGTCGGGTTACCTTTAATCGTATGCTTTAACAGAAGACCCGTAGGCCATACCGGGTTAAGAAACACCGGGTTAACATAAACCTTAAGAAAGAACAAAAACTTGGCAAGAAGCAAACAAACAAAAAAACCATGGTCAAGGCTTTTCAAGGGCTGTCAGGCCCAAATCAAGGCTTTTCATGGGCTGCCAGGCCACTGAGTTAAACCATTTTGACAAAGCCTTTTAAGATGGCCCTCCAACTAACCAATCATCATTTTAACTTTGACAAGTTTAGGGTCTCAATGAGAGTAACTGTCAAATGTTCGACGGGTCGTGCCAGGATTACCTGGATAGGAGTGGCTTACATGATGAAGGCAGGTTAACCCAGGGTTTTAGGTGAATACACCAGGCTTCCAAGCCGTGGGTCGATACCCGGCTACAAGGGTCCTTTCAAACTCTTTGGTATTTGACACAAAGAGCCCCCAAGTAACTTTGTGAGCTGTGCTCAATGGGTGCCTATGTTTGAGTCGTGCTTTGAGCAATCAAACTCTCTTTGGCCCCTTGGGTGTGAAGCTCCAAAGCTAGGTGGTGGCATGGTAGCCGGGTTAACAGGTAGTACTTCGCTTTATTAGTTGAAGCCCCCAAGTTAACATATACTTGAAGAAAAACGGCATAGACCCTGCTTAATAGCAAGGATGCCGATTTATTATATTGATCATAATATATACATTGTTGAAATATGTACATAAGAAAAGCCTGTGGCTTCAAGTGTAATAAGGCCATAGGAGAGCTATGTTCCATGGCCGCCGGGTCTCCTCCTCAGAGCTACGTGAGTCTTCTCGAACGTCAATGAGGTAGTATGATCCATTGTGCAGATCTTTGCTGACCACAAAGGGCCCTTCCCAAGGTGGGGATAACTTGTGCATATCAGTCTGATCTTGAATGAGCCGAAGTACCAAATCGTCTTCTTGAAAGGTTCTTGTCTTAACCCGGCGGCTCTGATAACGCCCCAGGTCTTGTTGATAAACCGCCGACCGAGCCAAAGCCATGTCCCATTTCTCATCTAACAGGTCCAGCGGCTCTTGGCATGCTTGCTCGTTGTCCGCTTCAACATAATTTGCAACCCGGGGCGAGTCGTGACGAATATCACTTGGGAGGACAGCCTCAGCCCCGTAAACCATGAAAAAAGGTGTATAACTCGTAGATTGGTTTGGGGTGGTATTTATACTCCAAAACACAGATGGTATTTCTTCCACCCAACAACCCGGCGTCTGCTTCAAAGGGACCATAAGCTGAGGCTTGATACCCTTCAGGATCTCTTTATTCGCCCTCTCAGCTTGACCATTAGACTGGGGGTGAGCCACGGACGCTACATCAAGCCGGATGTGATCTCCTCGGCAAAACTCCTCCATCTCACCTTTAGAAAGGTTCGTACCATTATCTGTGATGATGCTGTGTGGAAAGCCAAAATAGAAAATAATCTTTTTGAGAAATTGAACCGCCGTGGTTGCATCACATTTACTGATGGGCTCCGCTTCAACCCATTTGGTGAACTTGTCAACCGCCACCAACAGGTGGCTCTTCTTGTCCTTCGAGCGCTTAAAGGGTCCAACCATATCAAGCCCCCAAGTAGCAAACGGCCAAGTGATGGGAATCATGCGTAACTCTTCAGCCGGAACATGAGCTCGACGTGAAAATTTCTCACAAGCGTCACACCGCTTTACCAAGTCTTCCGCATCAGAATGAGCTGTCAACAAGTAGAACCCATGTCGAAAAGCTTTAGCCATCAAGGATTTTGAACCGGCATGGTGACCGCAATCCCCTTCATGGATTTCACGTAGAATCTCTTGTCCTTCTTCAGGAGAAACACAGCGTTGGAATACGCTTGAAACGCTAGAACGGTGTAACTCGCCATTATGAACAACCATAGACTTGGACCGCCGGATTATCTGTCTGGCGAAAAGCTCGTCATCTGGTAATTCGCCCCGGTTCAGATACACCAAATATGGAACCGTCCAATCCGGAGTGGCATGTAAAGCGGCTACAAATTGGGCCTCCGGATCAGGAACATCTAAATCCTCCTCTGTAGGCAACTTTACAGACGGGTTATGCAAGATATCTAGAAAGGTATTGGGTGGTACCGGTTTACGCTGAGATCCCAGCCGGATTAGAGCATCTGCTGCTTCATTCTTGCGCCGGTCGATGTGTTCCACCTGATAACCCTTAAAGTGACCTGCTACAATATCCACCTCGCGCCTATAAGCCGCCATGAGTGGGTCCTTAGAATCCCAAGTACTAGAAACTTGCTGAGCCACCAGATCAGAATCTCCAAAGCATCGAACCCGGCTTAAGTTCATTTCCTTAGCCACACGAAGGACATGGAGTAAGGCCTCGTACTCTGCTGCATTGTTAGTACAAGGAAACATTAAGTGGAGAACATAACAAATCTTATCACCTCGAGGGGAAGTGAGGACAACCCCAGCCCCCGAGCCTTCCAACTGCCTGAAGCCACATAGTCTGAACTATCCGCTTTATGCTTACCATTATTCCCATGGCCTCCTTGGTTGTGGTGCTGCCCTTTTGCACCGCCATTCTTCTTTCCCTTCTCCGGTTTGTCCTCCTTTGAATCCGGATCCTTGGTATTATCTGAATTGACATATTTAACCAAAGCGGCCATGAGTGTTGACATGTCGTTGCAGTGACGTTTGAGCCTTCCCAACTTCTGTTTCAACGGTTTGAAACGGCACTTGCCCTCTAAAGTTAACACTACGGTGTCTGCATTGATATGATCTGATGAATGCAAAATCGCCGAAACCCGTTTGACCCAATGGGTCGTGGAATCTCCTTCCTCTTGGACACAAGCGGCCAGATCTACAATTGACATTGGCTGCTTACACGTATCCTTGAAGTTCTGGATAAACCGGTGCTTCAGTTCGGCCCATGATCCAATATAGTTGGTCGGCAAGCTCTTCAACCAAGTGCGAGCTGTTCCTTCCAACATCATGGTGAAATATTTAGCACACACCGCCTCATCCACATCCAACATCTCCATTGCCATCTCATAGCTCTCCACCCACGCCTATGGCTGCAAATCGGCGGTGTAATTTGGTACCTTATGAGGTCCCTTGAAATCGTTGGTTAGTCGCACATTACGCAACGCGGGAGTTAAACACGGTACCCCTAAGGAACTGAACATCGCCCCTGGCTCCACGGAGGCAGTGGGGTGAACCGGAGTATGCTGTCGTGCTTCGTGTCGAGCTGTCAACTCGGCCTCTCGACGTGCGCGGCCATGGTCCACAACATCTTGCGCATTAGCACCTCCCCCGGCCGGTTGTCCCCTCGCGGCGAATTTCGGCGGCGTGCACTACTGGACACGGCCGGTTCATCTTCCACGTGTCTGCTATAACTCTGGCTTGGACGGGGAGTGGAATGAATCCTCTCACGGCTGTGTGAATATGCTTGTTGTTGATTTAGTGTTGTCTGAAGGAGATCCCTGACCCGACGCACTTCCACTACAACTGGTGACTCGCCGTCGGTTGGGAGGGCCGCCAGGCGCGAAGCAGCGGCCACAATGTTGTCCAATGGGTTGGAATAATGCCCGGGCGGCGTTGATGGTACAACGTTGTTCTGGCGAGGCAGGTCCGTCATGCGCGGCTGAACCGGCGCTCCTGCTCCCGGCGCCCCCGCCCGGTTTAGCGTGGGTTGGTTACCAGCTCCTGCACCTGACGTGTTGAAAAGATTCCGCGGCTCATAAACCGACGGGAGACGTGATCGGTACCTTCTTCTCATGACTTCCTCTGAAGCATTCTGATCAAGTCTAATCTGGTAAGCCTGTGCTTCCAACTCGGCCCGCTCCATAGCCATCCTGGCGTTCTCTGCTGCTAGGTCCGCTTTAGCCTGGGCTATCTGATCTTTCACTTTCAGAATCTCCGCATCGTGTTGATCCCTGGCTGTTGCGTCTACCTCCGCGGACATCAATGTTGCCAGAGCGTCGAACAAATCAGATAAGACTTGGGCCGGAGGCGGCGCCGAGCTTCCTGCCCCTGCTGGTGTGGCCGTCGTTGAACCGGAGAGCATTGTTGCGGCGGTAGATGAATGAGGTGCCGATCATGTGCCGGTCATGAAGATGGCGGCCCAGTTTGGCAGACCGTGGGAATCCGGAATATTGTTGCCCTCGGATCCTCCCTCAATCCGGCCGTCCTGCAACTGGTAAAGCGATTCGGTTTCTCCAGAAGACTCGTCATCAGAGCATACTACGGTTTCTCCATCGGAGACCGGTCTGTCCTTGTACCCCGATCCATGGACGACACCTATGAAAACATGCCTTGCCTCAGGCTGAACCGGCGAAGAACTTGCACGCCGAGCCGTTTTGATGATGTCGGTGCAGATGTCCGGCTCGGGGGCCGGTTCGCCAATCTTGCCAATGAAGACGTGAATCCACCAAAGGGGACCCGGTACCCGTATTCAATTGAATCGGCCTCGGGACCCCATCCCGCGTTGTCGATGTAGAGCTTTCCGCGGCGACTCTTCGTCATCCGGCCCACAGCGTATCCCTTGAGTCCATCGAAGCTGCCCTTCAAGAACTCGAAACCACCGTGCGATAGCCCCACGGTGGGCACCAACTGTCGTGAGTTTGTCACGGCAGATGTCCTCGTGAAAGGACTTAGTTGTGGAGCCATCACAACGGGTTAGCTTAAAGGGGTTAAATCGGACAAGGGGACACGGGAGTTTATACTAGTTCGGCCCCTTCGATGAAGGTAAAAGCCTACGTCTAGTTGTGATTGGTATTGCTAGGGGTTTGAAGGCCAGGGAGCGAATCCACTTTGTCTGGCTCTCGAGTTGTTGTTGTCTGTCCTTGAACCGCCGCCGGGTCACCCCTTTATATACTCAGGAGGACCCCGGCTGGTCTACAGAGTCCCGAGGCTGGCTCATACAAGTGTCCGCCTCGGTCTCCTCTTTCCTATCTTACAATGCAAGTTTATACAATCATGGCGGTTTACTACCATGGGCCCTAAATCGCCTATGGGCTCTGGGCCTCTAAGCCTCATCCGTAAAGCGCCATCTTCTGGGTTTCCTTGGGCTTCAGTATAGGTGAAGGTGAACTGGCCCCTCCTGGGCGGTTTACCCTTAGTGGTTATATCCTCAACAGTGGGTTTATGATCTAGATTATCTATGAACAATATTTGATTCTCTTCTGAATTCTTTTATGTATGATTGGTTTATCTTTGCAAGTCTCTTTGAATTATCAGTTTGGTTTGGCCTACTAGCTTGATCTTTGTTGCAATGGGAGAAGTTCTTAGCTTTGGGTTGAATCTTGCGGTGTCCTTTCCTAGTGACAGCAGGGGCAGCAAGGCACGTATTGTATTGTTGCCATCGAGGATAAAAAGATGGGGTTTATATCATATTGCATGAGTTTATCCCTCTACATCATGTCATCTTACTTAAAGCATTACTCTGTTCTTATGAACTTAATACTCTAGATGCATGCTGGATAGCGGTCGATGTGTGGAGTAATAGTAGTAGATGCAGAATCATTTCGGTCTACTTGTCACGGACGTGATGCCTATATAGATGATCATACCTAGATATTCTCAGAACTATGCTCAATTCTATCAATTGCTCGATAGTAATTTGTTTCCCGCTGTAATACTTATGCTCTTGAGAGAAGCCACCAGTGAAACCTAAGGCCCCCGGGTCTATCTTCCATCATATTAATCTTCCAACACTTGGCTATTTCTATTGCCGTTTATTTTACTTTGCATCTTTATTTCTCTTTATCATAAAAATATCAAAAATATTATCTTATCATATCTATCAGATCTCACTCTCGTAAGTGACCGTGAAGGGATTGACAACCCCTTTATCGCGTTGGTTGCGAGGTTCTTATTTGTTTGTGTAGGTGCGTGGGACTCGAGTGTGATCTCCTACTGGATTGATACCTTGGTTCTCAAAAACTGAGGGAAATACTTACGCTACTTTACTACATCACCCTTTCCTCTTCAAGGGAAAACCAACACAGTGCTCAAGAGGTAGCAAAGAGGCACTTCACTTCCTTTGGCTCTAGCGACCTTTGTTGTTTATCTCTGATGATTTCAGCGAGTTCTTCATCATCAGCTTCGTCATCACTGGACGGTACTTGAAAGGAAACCTACTTATTGTGAGGACTTGGTCTTGAGCCTCGTCCAACAGTGGCCTTGGTCTTCAGCAGAGTGGGGCCTGTTGAGGATTGCGAAGGAGCTGAAGAACATGCAGAGGCTCGTGAGGAATTGAGATGCCTTTGGTGCTTTGACACGAGGTGAGATGCACAGGTGCTAAGGACTTTGCCGGAGGAGCTGAGGTTTTTGCAACTTGAGGAACTGGGGCAGCTTGAGGAATTGGCCGTGAGGGCATTGATGATCTTGGTCGTGAGGGCATTGGTGAAGAACTGGGCTTGCGAGTTGGCTTCTTTTGCATATACTTCCTGGGTTTGCTAGCAGAAGCCTCAGCAGCAGCAGCAGAGTCTTCATTAAATTTCCTTACTGCTTCTTTAGCCATTTTGGCTAGCTTCGCTTGCAGTTTTTCCCATTCATCAGGATAGTCCTCACCGCACTTGAGGCTGGTGGGATCAGCTTTTTGGCTAGGTGCCAATGGAGGTCTTGGGCAAGGAGGGTGAAGAGTGAATTTCTTCATGTACTTTGGAGTGACATACCTGTACTCCCTCCATTCCGGTGCCCATCTCCTCTGTATCCTTTGTATGTGCACCTTGCGCTGATTCTTGTTCTCCTTGCCATGTTTGGCCTCATCAGGAGTACAATATTATTCATAAATGTCCTCAGGGATCTCAAATGTTGTGTAGACTTCCAGTCTCTTGCCTCCCTTCCGAGGTTTCTTGCTATCTGCCATATTCTTCAGCTGAGGATTTTGAACAATTGAGTTCTCTGAAAAAGTATGCAATTTTTCTTCAAGGAACGCTGCAAATGAGTTAAGTTGATGAGAACCTAGTGATTCAGCAGTGGACATGAGTACATGTGAACAGAGTATAGGTGCGAAGAATTTGGAGAGGTCATATGCGTTCTCAGAAGTTTTTGCAAAAAAAAAACAAGTTTGAGGAATTTGACCAGAGGCGTCTTGAGGAATTTCACTAAGCGCCTTTTGACTTAGGTTCCAGAGTTGTATAGATTGAAAATCCACACAATTGAAGAATCTTGAAGAAAAAATGTTGCTTAAGAGAAATAGATCAAGAACAGATGCTTGTGTGAGGTGTTTAAAGTGTGGGAGTTGAAAAATAAACACCTTTTGAAGATTTGTGGAGATCATCAGAATCAACAAGGGCGGTAAAAGTAACTTTTAATTACCCTTGACGAAGAACATGATGAACTGGGAATGTAAATTGGAAGTTCGTCAGTCCAGATCTTCCACGCCCTAGCTTGGCAGAGGAAGGCTGCTACGGCGGTGGCGGAGTGAAGAAATCCGCGCCTGCGCGAGTACGACGAGACGAGGTCGAGGCAGTGAAGCTCTTCCTCACCGGCGACGATGGAAGTAGTGGCGGCACTAGGTCAGGAAGCTCGAGCGAGGGGAAGTGAGATCGAGTAGGGTAAATGTAGTCTGAGGAGGTGAGGGGTATATATAGCCGAGGTGAAAACCACTCGTCCGAGGAAAATGGACGAACGTGCCCCTGACTCTTCTCATCCTAGCGACATGTGTCACCCAAGTACAGAGCAGTGGCGATCATGGTGAATAGATAATTCTTATCGTGGGATGTGGAACGGTTTGGGCGGCAAAAAGCTGAAAATTTAGATAAGAAAAATTTAATGTTTCGTTCGCAAATTCTTCAACTGACAAGGATACAGTGAAGATTTTGAACGGGATTCAAATAGAACGCACATGAAGAACTTGTGAACAGACTGGGTTGACTATAGCATAGAGGGGGAAGGGTCCGATCACATGCACTTCGCAGAAAAGTCAACTTGAAGAATTAGCAATAAGTGAATGCAGTAGAGGACTAAAACTCAAATATATATAGTCAATGAAGAACACAATCGGAAAGAGCAAAGACAATGCAAAGTTGAAGAATTTGAACAACTGAGGAATTTCAAAAAGAAGAAATACTCGAATTGAAGATTTTCAATTTTTGTTGGTGGCGTGACCCACCGTATAAGAATGATGATTTCAGACGCCGCGTACAATTGTCGTAGGGCTTTGAGAATCAAATTCTTTGTTAATTTCTTCACACTTAGAGGGTTAGTCTTCATTGATTGAAGAAAAACGTTACTTCGTGTGTTGCACATCTAAGTCATCAATTTTGCATAAGTGTTAGGATGTGTGTCCTTTTCAAAGGACATTTGAAGATTCTAAGATATTTTGCTCACACTACAACTTGCTAAATCTCTTCTCATCCAAGGGCTTTGTGAAGATATCGGCTAGTTATTCTTCAGTCTTCACGTGCTCGATAGAGATGTTGACCTTCAACACAAGATCACGAAGAAAATGATGATGAATCTGAATGTGCTTTGTCTTCGAGTGCTGAACTGGGTGATTAGGAATCTTGATGGCACTCTCATTGTCACAGTAGAAAGGCACATTCTTCACATTGATGCCGTAGTCCTTGAGGCTTTGCTTCATCCATAGCAGTTGAGCACATCACGAACCAGCAATAATGTACTCAGCTTCAGCAGTAGAAAGTTATACGCAGTTCTGTTTCTTCGAAGACCAACATACCAAGGATCGTCCGAGGAAATGGCATGTGCCTGATGTTGACTTGCGGTCCACACGATCACCGGCACAGTTAAAGTTTGAATATCCAATGAGGTCAAAAGCCAAGCCGTTAGGATAGTATAATCCAAGTGTTGGAGTGTGAGCTAGATATCAAAGAATATGCTTCACAACCTTATGGTGTGATTCGTTTGGTGTAGCTTGAAAACGAGCACACATGCAAACCCTAAGCATAATATCTGGCCTAGATGCACATAAATACAATAAAGATCCAATCATGGAGCGGTATACCTTTTGATCGAAGTCAATACCATTTCCATCAGTGCATAGATGGCCATTTGTGGGCATAGGGATTTTGACTCCTTTGCAATCTTGCATGCCAAATTTCCTCAATACATCCTTGAGGTATTTTTCCTGAGATATGAAGATGACGTTCCGCTGTTGACGTATCTGAAGACCTAAGAAGAATTTCAATTCTCCCATCATAGACATTTGATATTCTTCACTCATCATATAGTCAAATTCATCACTATAACGTTGGTCAGTACAGCCAAAAATGATGTCATCAACATATATTTGGCACACGGATAGTTCATCATCATAAGTTTTGGTGAAAAGAGTTGGGTCAAGTGAACCGGGTTTGAAGCCTTTCTTCAGGAGGAATTCCCTCAAAGTATCATACCATGCCCGAGGGGTCTGCTTGAGGCCATAGAGGACCTTATTGAGTCCGAAGACTTTGTCAGGATGCTTTGGATCTTCAAAACCTCGGGGTTGAGCAACATATACTTATTCCTCAAGCTTACCATTGAGGAATGCACTTTTCACATCCATTGATATAAGATGATATTGTGATGGTTAGCATAAGCAAGTAATATGCGAATAGCCTCAAATCTAGCAACAGGTGCAAAAGTTTCATCGAAGTCAATTCCTTCAACCTGTGTGTAGCGTTGAGCTACCAGCCGTGCCTTATTCCTCACCACAAGGCTATTTTCATCTTGCTTGTTGCGGTAGATCTATTTGGTGCCGATGATATTGTGCTTGCGTGGATCTGGTCGGTTGACAAGTTCACACACATTGTTGAGCTCGAACTGATGTAATTCCTCTTGCATCGCTTGAATCCACTCAGGCTCCAGAAATGCTTCATCTACCTTAGTGGGCTCTGTGATAGAGACGAAAGCAAAGTGCCCACAAAAGTTAGACAAATGTGAAGCTTTTGAGCGTGTGAGAGGACCTGGTGCGTTGATGTTGCTGATGATTTTCTCAATCTGCACATCATTTGCGACACGAGGATGTGCTGGTTGACGACGAGGAATTTGCTCAACATTTTCTTCAGAGCCATTTTCTTCAGGTGCACTAGCATGATGTTCTTCATGATCAGGAATGACTTCTTCAGCGGATTCTTCAGTAGGAATGACATCCTCAGTAGCCTTGAACTTGATGGTTTCCTCGGGTGATTTTCATCTAGCACAGGAGGTAGGTGCTCTCTTTGCGAGCCATTAGTTTCATCGAACCGCACATCTACATATACAACAACATTGTGGTGATAGGTGTTGAAGACTCTATAGGTGTGTGAGTCCTTTCCATAACCAAGCATAAAACCTTCATGTGCTTTCGGTGCAAATTTAGAACTGTGATGAGGATCTCTAATCCAACATTTAGCACCGAAGACTTTGAAATAACTCACATTGGGCTTCTTGTCAGTGAAGAGTTCATATGAGGTCTTTCTAAAGAATTTGTGAAGATATACCCTGTTGATGATGTGGTACGCAGTATCAATTGCATCATGCCAGAAGCGAGGACGCGTCTTGTATTCATCAAGCATAGTGCGAGCCATCTCAACAAGTGCCCGATTCTTGCGCTCCATGATGCCATTCTGCTGAGGAGTATAAGGAGCAGATAATTCGTGAGTAATACCAAGTTCATCAAGATAGTCATCAAAACCAGTATTCTTGAACTCAGTTCCATTGTCACTTCTGATGTGCTTGATCTTCACACCAAAGTTGGTTGAAGCCCTCGCGGAAAATCGTTTGACGACTTCCTGCACTTCAGTTTTGTAAGTGATGATATGCACCCATGTGTAATGAGAATAGTCATCAACTATGATGAAGCCATATAAAGATGCAGCATTAGTAAATGTAGCATAGTGAGTAGGGCCAAAGAGATCCATGTGAGGCAATTCAAATGGACGAGTGGTAGTCATGATGGTCTTTGAGGGATGTTTGGCCTTGGTCATCTTTCCAGCTTCACAAGCTCCACATAGATGGTCCTCGAGGAATTTGACACCCTCAATGCCAATGGCATGCTTCTTCTTCGCGAGTGTGTGCAAATTCCTCATGCCGGCATGACTAAGTCATCGATGCCATAGCCAGCCTTCTGAAGCTTTTGCAAGTAGACATGTAGCAGGTTGTGGTCCTGTAGAGAAATCAACAATATACAAATCTCCTCTCCTAAAGCCTTCCAAGAATTTGGAATTGTCAGCTTCCATGATCACAACACAACGATACTTGCCAAAGACAACAACCATATCAAGATCACAAAGCATGGAGACAGACATGAGGTTGAACCCTACGGACTCGACAAGCATGACTTTGTCCATGTGTCAATCCTTTGAGATTGCAACCTTACCTAGACCCAATACCTTGCTTTTGCCTTTGTCAGCGTAAGTGATATGCTTCAGATGTGATGGAGTTAAAGCAGTGTCCATCAATAAGTTCCTATTACCGGTCATGTGATTTGTACATCCACTATCGAGGACCCACTCAATGGCTTTGGGTTGATCATCCTACAGATGAATTAGTGCAACTTACGAACTCATATACTTCATCTATGAAGAATATGCCATTAATTTCATCAGATCAATTTCATCAAGGAATGGAACACATATAGCAATATGAGGACGTGAGAAATGAAAGTTCATTTCTTCATGATTAGCTTGCGTCCTTTCAAGCATATTCAGGTCTCCAGCAAATTCTTCAGACGTTTAAGTTTGTCTGGAGACCTGACCCTGCATAAGAGATTAGTTCTTTTTCTTCACCACCCATATCTGGAGGGGTGGCAAAGAGTTCATCATTCTGCGAGCTCCGTAAGAGAAAGGTGGCATAGATGCCAATCCACTTTGTTTCCCATAAGAGGGGTTAGGGTAAGCATATGAATAAGCAGATAAATTCTTCGAGGACTTATGAACATAATGATTTGAAGAATAATGCACATATTCATAGCCCTTGGTCTTTCCCTGTGAAACAGAAGTGTTAGCACGATGATGTTCACATGAGGACTTTGATCCAGATGAGGAATTTGATCCATATTAGGACTTGGATCAATATGAAGAATTTGGTCCATATGAAGAAATTGATCCAGGGTTCCTATTCTTCACAGGTGGTGTCATGATGACATTCACGTGGAGACTTTCAAGGCACCTTTTGGGAACCCAGATTTTCTTCATAGGAGGACCGTTCTTGCAATTAGTGCCAACATATCTAACAAATACTTCACCATTCTGATTTTTGAACAGTTTATAATTGGAGTCAAATGACTCATCAGAAGAATATGAAGATTCACATGTAAAGCCAAATAAGGTAGATGGATCCATTGAAGGTCCCTTTGCAGCAACCCATGAGGTTTTGGGATACTGCTCAGGTTTCCAGTAGGTCACATCAGCATTGAGTTTCCTCTCAAAGGAAATACCCTCTTTCCTTGGGTTCTTGTTGAGGATCTGCTTTTTAAGCACATCACAAAGTGCCTGATGCCCTTTGAGACTTTTGTACATGCCTGTCACATACAATTCCTTCAGCCCTGCATGGTCAGTGATAGTAGCAGCATCCTTAGATGAGGAATTAGTGATAGCAGAGAGAGTTGAAGAATTTGCAGCAATAGAAGCATTTGAACTTTCAGGTGAAGAATTAGCAGATTCACGTTTAATGCATTTCAAACATGGTGGCATGAATTCTTCCTGAGTAGCATTGATTTGTTGAGAAAGTAATGAATCACGCTCCTTCTGAAGATCTTCATAACTCACCCTTAGCTTCTCAAGATCTTGCTTTCTTTGAAGAAATTCATAAGAAAGCTTCTCATGATCAGATAAGAGAGTGTTATGATGACTCTGAAGATTATCGAACTTAGTCTGAAGTCTCTAAAGACTTTCAGCCAAAGCTTGAGAACGATCCATTTCTTCACCGAACATATCATCGCTCTCATCTAGCATGTTTTGAACCTTTTCCAAAGCTCTTTTTTGTTTAGTCGCGAGGGAAGCAAGTTTGGTATAGCTAGGTCCAAATTCATCACCAGATTCTTCATCACCTGACTCAGATAGGTAGCATTCATTTACCTTGGTACCCTTTACCATAAGGCATGGTGAAGAGGATGATGATTCCGGATCGAAAGTCATAGCCTTGCGCGATTTAGTGAAATCCTCAAACCAGGGATCATGATGAGTTTGATGACCTTCATAGACCTCAGAGAGTCGGTCCCAGATGAGCTTCGCATAGCTGACATGCATAATGTTCCTGAACTGATTTTGGGACAAGCCAGAGCAGATGATGTCCTTCATCGTGAGATTAAGTAGAGTGTACTTGCGAATATCATCAGCCTCCGCCATCTTGCAGAGATCGGTAAGACCAATCTCAGTGACGTTCCACAGTTTGATGTTCATCGCCATGAGGTGCTTCTTCATCATGGCCTTCCACTTGGGATAATCATGACCGTGAAAGATGGGGCATGTCACTGTATTGATTCCTGTGGTCAACATAACTAAAACTCCAGACGGTTAAACCAAAATCACATAGAGCAAGGGAGTACCTTGCTCTGATACCAATTGAAAGTGCGTTATATCGACTAGAGGGGGGTGAATAGGCAATTTTTTCAAATTCGTCACTGAGGAATTTCAGGGTGAAGAAATTCCTAAGCAACAAACTACTTAGCAACAGAATAAGTACTCAGATGCAAGCATAACAGAGTAGTAGCACAGTCATCATGAAGAAATGAAAACAAGCATAGAGTACAGAAAGCGTAAACCAAGGATAAGCAGGCTGAGGACAAACTGACAAAAGAAATTGAACTGAAGAAATTAAGAAAATCTTCAATCAAAGTCTTCAAATAGTAACGATCAAGAACAACAACACAGTAATGAGGAAAATCAAAGGGTTGAAGAAATAGAACCAGTTAGCTCGGTGAAGACAATGATTTGGTAGACCAGTTCCAACTTCTGTGACAGTCGTACGTCTGGTTGGAACGGCTAGGTATTTAAACCTAAGGACACACAGTCCCGGACACACAGTCCGGGACACACAGTCCTCACCGTATTCTCCTTGAGCTAAGGTCACACAAACATCGCCCAATCACTCATGGTAAGTCTTTCAGGTGACTTCCAAACCTTCACAAACTTGGTCACTCGGCGATCGACAAATTCCTCTTGGATGCTCTAGACCATGATGCCTAACCGTCTGGAGGATGCACAGTCCTCAAAGGTAACAAGCGTCGGTTCCACACAGGAACAATCTCTTCAATGATGCTCAGTCACTTTGGGTTTGTAGGTGTTTGGTTTGGGGTTTTGGGTTTTTCCTCACTTGATGATTTTCGCTCAAAGTCCTCGGAGGATGGGATGCTCTCAATGACAAGTGTCAGTTTATTGCGGAGCAGCCAACTAGCTAGTGGTTGTAGGGGGCGGCTATTTATAGCCTAGGGAGCAGCCCGACATGATAAGACATAAATGCCCTTAAATTACATGACCGTTAGGTGGATAAGATATTTTGGGACAGCTGGTGCATAGCACAACAACGGTCGGAAATTTGAGGTTCACTTTCCTCAGGGATATCATGTTCCTCACTTGTAGGAAATCCGCACTGGCGAATTCCTAACTCCTTAGTCAGAACAAATTCCTTAGAGAACAAAAGATCCTTGTCTCTGTCACTGAAGTAATTGACTGAACTGTATGAGATTTCCAATGGCTTCACTCGAAAGGATCGGTAGGTGTAGGATTTTGAGATGAGCATCACTTGGAAACTTTTCCTTAGTTTTACCTCGACCCCCTTTAACAGTACGGCGTTTCCTATGACTCAAGAAAGAGAAAATGAAACTACGAAAACAAAAGTCTTCACGCTTCATGTTCCTGGTGAAGGAAATATGCCCTAGAGGCAATAATAAAGTTATTATTTATTTCCTTATATCATGATAAATGTTTATTATTCATGCTAGAATTGTATTAACCGGAAACATAATACATGTGTGAATACATAGACAAACAGAGTGTCACTAGTATGCCTCTACTTGACTAGCTCATTGATCAAAGATGGTTATGTTTCCTAACCATAGACATGAGTTGTCATTTGATTAACAGGGTCACATCATTAGGAGAATGATGTGATTGACTTGAACCATTCCGTTAGCATAGCACTTGATCGTTTAGTTTGTTGCTATTGCTTTCTTCATGACTTATACATGTTCCTATGACTATGAGATTATGCAACTCCCGTTTACCGAAGGAACACTTTGTGTGCCACCAAACGTCACAACGTAACTGGGTGGTTATAAAGGTGCTCTACAGGTGTCTCCGAAGGTACTTGTTGGGTTGGCATATTTCGAGATTAGGATTTGTCACTCCGATTGTCGGAGAGGTATCTCTGGGCCCTCTCAGTAATGCACATCACCTAAAGCCTTGCAAGCATTGCAACTAATGAGTTAGTTGCGAGATGATGTATTACGGAACAAGTAAAGAGACTTGCCGGTAACGAGATTGAACTAGGTATTGAGATATCGATGATCGAATCTCGGGCAAGTAACATACCGATGACAAAGGGAACAACGTATGTTGTTATGCGGTCTGACCGATAACTATCTTCGTAGAATATGTGGGAGCCAATATGAGCATCCAGGTTCCACTATTGGTTATTGACCGGAGACGTGTATCGGTCATGTCTACATTGTTCTCGAACCCGTAGGGTCCGCATGCTTAAGGTTTCGATGACAGTTATATTATGAGTTTATGAGTTTTGATGTACCGAAGAAGTTCGGAGTCCCGGATGAGATCGGGGACATGACGAGGAGTCTCTAAATGGTCGAGACGTAAAGATCGATATATTGGACGACTATATTCGGGCATCGGAAAGGTTCCGAGTGACTCGGGTATTTTTGGGAGTACCGGGGAGTTACGGGAATTCGTATTGAGCCTTAATGGGCCATACAGGAAAGGAGAGAAAGGCCTCAAAGGGTGGCCACATCCCTCCCCATGGGCTGGTCCAAATTGGACTAGGGAGGGGGGCGCCCCTTCCTTCCTTCTCCTTTTCCCTTCCCTTTCCTTCCCTCCTACTCCTACTACTTGGAAGGGCTCCTAGTTCTACTAGGAAAGGGGGAATCCTACTCCCGGTGGGAGTAGGACTCCCCTAGGGCGCGCCATAGAGAGGGCCGGCCCTCCCCCTCCTCCACTCCTTTATATACGGGGGCAGGGGCACCCCAAAGACAACAATTGATCCTTGAGATCTATTAGCCGTGTGCGGTGCCCTTCTCCACCATAATCCTCGATAATATTGTAGCGGTGCTTAGGAGAAGCCCTACGACGGTAGAACAATAAGATCGTCACCACGCCATCGTGCTGACGGAACTCTTCCCTGACATTCTGCTGGATCGGAGTCCGGGGATCGTCATCGAGCTGAACGTGTGCTAGAACTCGAAGGTGCCATAGTTTCGGTGCTTGATCGGTCGGGCCGTGAAGACGTACAACTACATCAACCGCGTTGTGCTAACGCTTCGGCTTCCGGTCTACGAGGGTACGTAGACAACACTCTCCCCTCTCGTTGCTATGCATCACCATGATCTTGCGTGTGCGTAGGAATTTTTTTTTTGAAATTAATACGTTCCCCAACAGTGGTATCAGAGCCTAGGTTTTATGCGTTGATGTTATGCACGAGTAGAACACAAGTGAGTTGTGGGCGATATAAGTCATACTGCTTACCAGCATGTCATACTTTGGTTCGACGGTATTGTTGGATGAAGCGGCCCGGACCGACATTACGTGTACGCTTACGCGAGACTGGTTTTACCGCCGTGCTATGCACACAGGTGACTAGCGGGTGTCAGTTTCTCCAACTTTAGTTGAATCGAGTGTGGCTACGCCCTGTCCTTGCGAAGGTTAAAACAGCACCAACTTGACAAACTATCATTGTGGTTTTGATGCGTAGGTAAGAATGGTTCTTGCTCAGCCCATAGCAGCCACGTAAAACTTGCAACAACAAAGTAGAGGACGTCTAACTTGTTTTTGTAGGGCATGTTGTGATGTGATATGGTCAAGACGTGATGAGATATAAGTTTTTTATGAGATGATCATGTTTTGTTGAAGTTATCGGTAACCGGCAAAAGCCTTATGGTTATCTCTCTATTGCATAAGATGCAAGCGCCAAATAATTGCTTTACTTTATCGCTATGCGATAGCAATAGTTGCAAGAGCAATTGTTTGTGAGACAACCATGTGATGACACATTGATATAGATCAAGATGATGGAGATCATGGTGTCATGCCGGTGACGATGGAGATCATGACGATGCTTTGGAGATGGAGATCAAAGGCACAAGATGATGATGGCCATATCATGTCACATATTATGATTGCATGTGATGTTTATCTTTTATACATCTTATTTTGCTTAGTTTGACGGTATCTTTATAAGATGATCTCTCACTAATTATCAAGGAACAAGTGTTCTCCCTGAGTATGCACCGTTGCGAAAGTTCTTCGTGCTGAGACACCACGTGATGATCGGGTGTGATAGGCTCTACGTTCAAATACAACGGGTGCAAAACAGTTGCACACACGGAATACTCAGGTTAAACTTGACGAGCCTAGCATATAACAGATATGGCCTCGGAACACGGAGACCGAAAGGTCGAGCGTGAATCATATAGTAGATATGATCAACATAGTGATGTTCACCATTGAAACTACTCCATCTCACGCGATGATCGGACATGGTTTAGTTGACTTGTATCACGTGATCACTTAGAGGATTAGAGGGATGTCTATCTAAGTGGGAGTTCTTAAGTAATATGATTAACTGAACTTAAATTTATCATGAACTTAGTCCTGGTAGTATTAGCATATCTATGTTGTAGATCAATAGCTCGTGTTTAGCTCCCCTATTTTATTTTTGACATGTTCCTAGAGAAAACTAAGTTGAAAGATGTTAGTAGCAATGATGCGGATTGGATCCCTGATCTGAGGTTTATCCTCATTGCTGCACAGAAGAATTATGTCCTTAATGCACCGCTAGGTGAAAGACCTATTGCAGGAGCAGATGCAGACGTCATGAACGTTTGGCTAGCTCAATATGATGACTACTTGATAGTTTAGTGCACCATGCTTAACAGCTTAGAATCGGGACTTCAAAGACGTTTTGAACGTCATGGATCATATGGATGTTCCAGGAGTTGAAGTTAATATTTCAAGCAAATACCTGAGTTGAGAGATATGAAGTCTCCAACAAGTTCTATAGCTAAAAGATGGAGGAGAATAGCTTAAGCAGTGAGCATGTGTTCAGATTGTCTGGGTACTACAATCGCTTGAATCAAGTGGGAGTTAATCTTCTAGATAAAATAGTGATTGACAGAATTCTCTAGTCACCATCACCAAGTTAGTAGAACTTCGTGATGAACTATAGTATGCAAGGGATGATGAAAACGATTCCCGAGCTTTTCATGATGATGAAATCGATGAAGGTAGAAATCAAGAAAGAGCATCAAGTGTTGATGATTAACAAGACCACTAGTTTCAAGAAAAGGGCAAAGGAAAAGAAAGGGAACTTCAAGAAGAATGGCAAGCAAGTTGCTGCTCAAGTGAAGAAGCCCAAGTATGGTCCTAAGCCTGAGACTAAGTGATTCTACTGCAAAGGGACTAGTCACTGGAAGCGGAATTGCCCCAAGTATTTGGTGGATAAGAAGGATGGCAAAGTGAACAAAGGTATATTTGATATACAGATTATTGATGTGTATTTTACTAATATTCCTAGTAACCCCTCGGTATTTGATACTGGTTCAGTTGCTAAGAATGGTAACTTGAAACGGGAGTTGCAGAATGAACAGAGACTAGTTAAGGGTGAAGTGACGATGTGTGTTGGAAGTGGTTCCAAGATTGATATGATCATCATCGCACACTCCCTATACTTTCGGGATTAGTGTTGAACCTAAATAAGTGCTATTTGGTGTTTGCGTTGAGCATGAATATGATTTGATCATGTTTATTGCAATATGGTTATTCATTTAAGTAAGAGAATAAATTGTTGTTCTGTTTACATGAATAAAACCTTCTATGGTCATACACCCAATGAAAATGGTTTATTGGATCTTAATCGTGGTGATACACATTCTCATAATATTGAAGCCAAAAGATGCAAAGTTAATAATGATAGTGCAACTTATTTGTGGCACTGCCGGTTAGGTCATATTGGTGTAAAGCGCATGAAGAAAATCCATGCTGATGGGCTTTTGGAATCACTTGATTATGAATCAGTTGATGCTTGCGAACCATGCCTCATGGGCAAGATGACTAAGACTCCGTTCTCCGAAACAATGGAGCGAGCAACAGATTTGTTGGAAATCATACATGCTGATGTGTGTGGTCCGATGAATATTGAGGCTCGCGGCAGGTATCATTATTTTCTGATCTTCATAGATGATCTGAGCAGATATGAGTATATATACTTGATGAAACATAAGTCTGAAACATTTGAAAGGTTCAAAGAATTTCAGAGTGAAGTGGAGAATCATCATAAAAAAATAAAAGTTTCTACGATATGATCGCAGAACTAAAATATTTGAGTTACGAGTTTGGCCTTCAGTTAAAACAATGTGAAATAGTTTCACTACTCACGCCACCTGGAACACCATAGTGTAATGGTGTGTCTGAACGTCATAACCGTACTTTATTAGATATAGTACGATCAATGATGTCTCTTACCGATCTACCACTATCATTTTGGGGTTATGCATTAGAGACAGCTACATTCACATTAAATAGGGCACCATCTAAATCCGTGGAGATGACACCGCATGAACTGTGGTTTGACGAGAAACCTAAGCTGTCATTTCTTAAAGTTTGGGACTGCGATGCTTATGTTAAAAAGTTTCAACCTGATAAGCTCAAACCCAAATCGGAGAAGTGCATCTTCAGAGAATACCCAAAAGAAAATGTTGGGTACACCTTCTATCACAGATCCGAAGGCAAGATATTCATTGCTGAGAATGGATCCTTTCTAGAGAAGGAGTTTCTCTCGAAAGAAGTGAGTGGGAGGAAAATAGAACTTGATGAGGTAACTGTACCTGCTCCCTTATTGGAAAGTAGTTCATCACAGAAACCTGTTCCTGTGACTACTACACCAATTAGTGAGGAAGCTAATGATGATGATCATGTAACTTCAGATCAAGTTACTACCGAACCTCGTAGGTAAAACCAGAGTGACATCCGCACTAGAGTGGTACGGTAATCCTGTTCTAGAAGTCATGTTACTTGACCATGACGAGCCTACGAACTATGAGGAAGCAATGATGAGCCCAGATTCCACGAAATGGCTTGAGGCCATGAAATCTGAGATGAGATCCATGTATGAGAACAAAGTATGGACTTTGATTGACTTGCCCAATGATCGGCGAGCCATTGAGATTAAATGGATCTTCAAGAGGAAGACGGACGCTGATAGTAGTGTTACTATCTACAAAGCTAGAATTGTCGCAAAAAGGTTTTCGACAAGTTCAAGGTGTTGACTATGATGAGAGTTTCTCACTCGTATCTATGCTTAAGTCTGTCCGAATCATGTTAGCAATTGCCGCATTTTATGAAATCTGGCAAATGGATAAACAAAACTGCATTCCTTAATGGATTTATTAAAGAAGAGTTGGATATGATGCAACTAGAAGGTTTTGTCAATCCTAAAGGTACTAACAAAATATGCAAGCTCCAACGATCCATCTATGGACTGGTGCAAGCATCTCGGAGTTGGAATATACACTTTGATAAGTTGATCAAAGCATATAGTTTTATACAGACTTGTGGTAAAGCCTGTATTTACAAGAAAGTGAGTGGGAGCACTACAACATTTCTGATAAGTATATGTGAAAGACATATTGTTGATCGGAGATAATGTAGAATTATTCTGCAAAGCATAAAGGAATGTTTGAAAGGAGTTTTTCAAAGAAAGACCTCGGTGAAGCTGCTTACATATTGAGCATCAAGATCTATAGAGATAGATCAAGACGCTTGATAAGTTTTTCAATGAGTACATACCTTGACAAGATTTTGAAGTTGTTCAAAATGGAACAGTCAAAGAAGGAGTTCTTGCCTGTGTTACAAAGGTGTGAAGTTGAGTAAGACTCAAAACCCGACCACGGCAGAAGATAGAGAGAGAATGAAAGTCATTCCCTATGCCTCAGCCATAGGTTCTATAAAGTATGCCATGCTGTGTACCAGACCTATTGTATACCCTGCCCTGAGTTTGGCAAGGGAGTACAATAGTGATCTAGGAGTAGATCACTGGACATTGGTCAAAATTATCCTTAGTGGAATAAGGATATGTTTCTCGATTATGGAGGTGACAAAAGGTTCGTCGTAAAGGGTTACGTCGATGCAAGTTTTGACACTGATCCAGATGACTCTAAGTCTCAATCTGGATACATATTGAAAGTGGGAGCAATTAGCTAGAGTAGCTCCATGTAGAGCATTGTTGACATAGAAATTTGCAAAATACTTACGGATATGAATGTGGCAGACCCGTTGACTAAACTTCTCTCACAAGCAAAACATGATCACACCTCAGTACTCTTTGGGTGTTAATCACATAGCGATGTGAACTAGATTATTGACTCTAGTAAACCCTCTGGGTGTTGGTCACATGTCGATGTGAACTATTGATGTTAAATCACATGGCGATGTGAACTAGATTATTGACTCTAGTGCAAGTGGGAGACTGAAGGAAATATGCCCTAGAGGAAATAATAAAGTTATTATTTATTTCCTTATATCATGATAAATGTTTATTATTCATGCTAGAATTGTATTAACCGGAAACATAATACATGTGTGAATACATAGACAAACAGAGTGTCACTAGTATGCCTCTACTTGACTAGCTCGTTGATCAAAGATGGTTATGTTTCCTAACCATAGACATGAGTTGTCATTTGATTAATGGGATCACATCATTAGGAGAATGATGTGATTGACTTGACCCATTCTGTTAGCATAGCACTTGATCGTTTAGTTTGTTGCTATTGCTTTCTTCATGACTTATACATGTTCCTATGACTATGAGATTATGCAACTCCCGTTTACCGGAGGAACACTTTTTGTGCCACCAAATGTCACAACGTAACTGGGTGATTATAAAGGTGCTCTACAGGTGTCTCCGAAGGTACTTGTTGGGTTGGCGTATTTCGAGATTAGGATTTGTCACTCTGATTGTCGGAGAGGTATCTCTGGACCCTCTCGGTAATGCACATCACCTAAAGCCTTGCAAGCATTGCAACTAATGAGTTAGTTGTGAGATGACGTATTACGGAACAAGTAAAGAGACTTGCCGGTAACGAGATTGAACTAGGTATTGAGATACCAATGATCGAATCTCGGGCAAGTAACATACCGATGACAAAGGGAACAACATATGTTGTTATGCGGTCTGACCGATAAACATCTTCGTAGAATATGTGGGAGCCAATATGAGCATCCAGGTTCCGCTATTGGTTATTGACCGGAGACGTGTCTCAGTCATGTCTACATTGTTCTCGAACCCGTAGGGTCCACACGCTTAAGGTTTCGATGACAGTTATATTATGAGTTTATGAGTTTTGATGTACCGAAGGAGTTCGGAGTCCCGGATGAGATCGGGGACATGACGAGGAGTCTCGAAATGGTCGAGACATAAAGATCGATATATTGGACGACTATATTCGGACATCGTAAAGGTTTCGAGTGATTCGGGTATTTTCGGGAGTACCGGGGAGTTACGGGAATTCGTATTGGGCCTTAATGGGCCATACGGGAAAGGAGAGAAAGGCCTCAAAGGGTGGCCGCACCCCTCCCCATGGGCTGGTCCGAATTGGACTAGCGAGGGGGGGCGCCCCCTTCCTTCCTTCTCCTTTTCCCTTCCCTTTCCTTCCCTCCTACTCCTACTACTTGGAAGGGCTCCTAGTTCTACTAGGAAAGGGGGAATCCTACTCCCGGTGGGAGTAGGACTCCCCTAGGGCGCGCCATAGAGAGGGTCGGCCCTCCCCCTCCTCCACTCCTTTATATACGGGGGCAGGGGGCACCCCAAAGACAACAATTGATCCTTGAGATCTATTAGCCGTGTGCGGTGCCCTCCTCCACCATAATCCTCGATAATATTGTAGCGGTGCTTAGGCGAAGTCCTGCGACGGTAGAACATCAAGATCATCACCACGCCATCATGCTGACGGAACTCTTCCCCGACATTCTGCTGGATCGGAGTCCGGGGATCGTCATCGAGCTGAACGTGTGCTAGAACTCGGAGGTGTCGTAGTTTCGGTGCTTGATCGGTCGGGCCATGAAGACGTACGACTACATCAACCGCGTTGTGCTAACGCTTCCGCTTCCGGTCTACAAGGGTACGTAGACAACACTCTCCCCTCTCGTTGATATGCATCACCATGATCTTGCGTGTGCATAGGAATTTTTTTTGAAATTACTACGTTCCCCAACACCTGGCATCAATACCAAGTCTTCAGGATCACACCAATTTCTTCACTTTCAAAGTCTTCAGAAAACCAAAGTCTTCAGTTGAAGACATTCATTTTTAGGGGTCGACTTTCTCTGTAAATATCAAACTCCTCATAGACTTATAGACTTGTGTACACTCACAAAACATTAGTCCCTTAAGCTATAAGTCTTCAATACACCAAAATCACTAAGGGGCATTAGATGCACTTACACACTGACCATGCAGGGCTAAAGGAATTGTATGCGATAGGTATGTACAAAAGCCTCAAAGGGCATCAGGCACTTTGTGATGTGCTTAAAAAGCTGATCCTCAACAGGAACCCTAGGAAAGAGGGTATTGCCTTTGAGAGGAAACTCAATGCTGATGGGACCTACTTGAAACCTGAGCAGTATCCCAAAACCTCATGGGTTGCTGCAAAGGGACCTTCAGTGGATCCATCTACCTTATCTGGCTTTACATGTGAATCTTTATATTCTTCTGGTGAGTCATTTGACTCCAATTATAAACTGTTCAAAAATCAGAATGGGTATTTGCTAGATATGTTGGCACTAACTGCAGGACCGGCCCCCCTATGAAGAAAATCTGGGTTCCCAAAAGGTGCCTTGAAAATCTTCAGGTGAATGTCATCATGACACTACGTGTGAAGAATAGGAACCCTAGATCAAATTCTTCATATGGATCCAAGTCCTCATATGGATCAAATTCCTCACATGAACATCATCATGCTAACACTTCAGTTTCGCAGGGAAAGACCAAGGGCTATGAATATGTGCATTATTCTTCAAATCATTATGTTCATAAGTCCTCGAAGAGTTTCTCTTCTTATTCATATGCTTACTTTAACCCCTCTTATGTGAAACGAAGTGGATTTGCTTCAATGCCACCTGTTGGTGTCAAAACCGGCGGATCTCGGGTAGGGGGTCCCGAACTGTGCGTCTAGGCCAGATGGTAACAGGAGGCAAGGGACACGAAGTTTTACCTAGGTTCGGGCCCTCTCGATGGAGGTAAAACCCTACGGCCTGCTTGATTAATATTGATGATATGGGTAGTACAAGAGTAGATCTACCACGAGATCGGAGAGGCTAAACCCTAGAAGCTAGCCTATGGTATGATTGTTGTTCTGTATGTTTTCCTACGGACTAAAATCCTCTGGTTTATATAGACACCGGATAGGGTTAGGGTTACACAAAGTCGGTTACAATGGTAGGAGATCTACATATCCGTATCGCCAAGCTTGCCTTCCACGCCAAGGAAAGTCCCTTCCGGACATGGGACGAAGTCTTCAATCTTGTATCTTCATAGTCCAGGAGTCCGGCTGAAGGTATAGTTCGGCCATCCGGACACCCCTAATCCAGGACTCCCTCAGTAGCCCCTGAACTAGGCTTCAATGACGACGAGCCCGACGCGCAGTTTGTCTTCGGCATTGCAAGGCGGGTTCCTCCTCCAAGTACTTCATAGAAGATTTTGAACACAAAGATAGTGTCCGGCTCTGCAAAATAAGTTTCCACATACTACCATAGAGAGAATAATATTTACACAAATCTAATGTGCTGACGTATTCCGTAGTGTGACGCACCACGGCCAAGTCTTTATTCGAATCGTTTTATTATCCCACCCCAGCGCGTCATGCGAGGCGGTTTCCTTGGCACGTCTTGTCGAAGCAGAGATCGTGTCCCCTTATTCCGGGATTCTCATCAATACGGGCGTGGGTAACCCAACCGTGCCATTGATTACGGCGCTTGGGGATAAGCGAGTTTTACCAGGCTGGTGGGGACACATTGTTGCATCCACCCATATAAGGGGATAAGGATCCCCCTTTTCACCTACGCCTTCTTCCTCCTTTGCCTATCCATTCTTGCGCACCCGAGCTCCAGCGCCCAAGTCCGCACTCCCCACCTCAACCTTCTCCAGCCATGTCCAGAGCGGGAGGCAAGTGGATGGTCTCCTCCGTTACGGAGGGACACATCAAAAAACTGAGGAAGGCCGGATACTTGTCTAATGACATCGTGCACCGGCTTCCCGAAGAGGGGCAGCTCCTCCCCACCCCAAGGCCCCATGAGAGGGTAGTGTTCCTTCCCCACTTCCTCCGCGGACTAGGCTTTCCTATCAACCCATTCGTCTGGGGACTCATGTTCTACTACGGCCTGGATTTCCATGATCTGGCCCTGAATTTCATCCTCAACATCTCGGCGTTTATCGTCATGTGCGAGGCCTTCCTCTGCATCCGCCCCCATTTCGGCCTATGGCTCAAGACTTTTAATGTCAAGCCGAAGGTGGTGCGCGGCAACCAGGCGGAGTGCGGAGGCTCCATGGTGGGCAAGATGCCCAACGTCTTATGGCTCGAGGGCTCCTTTGTGGAGACCCTGAAGGGGTGGCAATCGGGGTGGTTTTACATCACCGAGCCGCGCGACCCTGAGTGGGTCGCAGCCCCCGCGTTCCGGTCCGAACCCCCAACGCGGCTCACATCCTGGAAAGAGACGGGCCTGTCGTGGGGTAGCAAAGGAGAGGTGACTGGACTGCAAACATGCATCCAAACCCTGGTGGACAAGCAGCTCAGGCTTGTCAACGTAGTCCAGGTCATGCTCATCCGCCGGATCCTCCCGTGTCAACAACGGGCCTTCAATCTGTGGGAGTTCAACACGGCGCAGCACCGAACTTTGAACAGGCTCTTTGACACGACGTACGAAGACGTCTGGAAGGTGCTTTTCAAGGGCGCCGAGGCTCCCGCATCTACTACCGAGGATCACGGATTCAGCGCACAGCATCACGCCAGCGCGGTAAGTTGTTTGTGCCTTTTACGGGGTATTAGTTTTTCATAGTTTAACTCTATGTGGGATCTAAGCTCCCTTACCTTTGACAGGTTTGGGAGGCGAAGTCCGGACAGATCGACTGTCCGGCTCCTTTGCCCGAAGTCCCAGCCGATGCCCGCTTGGTGAAGCTGCTGGTTCCGGCACCCTATGTGGTGCCGGAGAAGAAGGCCATGAAGGGGGCCATGGGGACTCGAAAAAGTGCTCGGCACCAGGAGGTGTCGGGTTCATCATCCGACAGCTCCAAGGCACAGTCCTCCCGTGAAGACGAGGAGGAGGAAGAAGAGACCTCTCCCCCTCCAGCGGGGGGAGAGAAGAAAAGGAAGGCCGCCCTCACTGAGGAGGCCGAAGGGTCCAAGAAGGGGAAAACCCTTCCTCCGGACTACTCCACCGACGCTGACAATGGCGGAGAGGAGTGGCCGCTCAGGGCCAAGCCCCTGGAGAAATCGTAAGTATCCGGATACCAGAGTAATTCATAGTATTCCTTTATTGCACAGCTTTCGCTTATGTCGAATATGTTTATGTAGCCCACCCAAAGACCGGCTCGACGCGTCGTCGAGCGGTTCACTGGACTTGTCGGATGTGAATTCGCTTTCGACGGCTTCCTCCCACCGCCCTATGGACGACACTGAAGTGTTGTCCCAACAGGTTCCAAGCTGGGAGGAGGTGGTCCTGGAGGCGCCGCAAGGTGACCTCCCGGACTCCAGGAGTGAAGGGGATAGAACCCCCCAGGGCTCCAAGTCCGGCTCTAGGTCGGACACCGCTCCGGAACCTTCGAAGGTTCCAGAGTCCGGCGGGCGACCTCCTTCCAAGAGGAGCAAGCCCTCCATGCCGGTGACCCCAGTCCAACCGGAGGCGCCGGACAGTCTGTTGGAGGCGCTCAAAGGTGCCTCCATCGACGAGGAGCACCGCACCATTATGAGTGCGATGGTCCAGAAGGTTCAGTCCGCCAAGAGCGGACTGACTGAAGCTTGTACTAGCCTTTTAACAGGCTTTGAGGTAAGTAAAGAATGTGTAAATAATATTACCGCATAGACAGTAGCCCCTGATGCTCTGTTTGGCGTTCGGGAAGAAAAGCCGAATAGAGGATCAAATAAAATTCGCAGGAGTCTAACAAAAAGGAGTCAATATGCGTATGCAGGCTTCTCTGCTGGCGTCCGCCGCACTGACTGCGGAAGTGGACACGCTAAAGCAGAACCTCGAGCAGTCCGAGTAAGAGCTTGGGCTTGCCAAGAAGTAGCTCGAGGACAAGGAAGGTAAGAAATACCTTGTTGAAATATATATATAAAGGTGCAATTGCAAAAAATGACAGGATTATCGTGGCTATTGTAGGGGCCATGTCTGAGGTGGCGACCCATAAGAAAGTGCTGCTCGAGGCCAAGAAGAGGGCGGCCACGGAGCGCACCGAGCAGGAGAAGTATGAGGCCGAGGTTGGCAAGGTGCGGCAGGAGCTCCAGGCACTCATGGAAAAACATGAGAGTTTGGAGCTTGACTCAAAGACGCGAGCGTCCGAGCTCGCGGTGGCTATTGAAAATGCCAAGTCTGCCAAGGCCAAATCCTAGAAGACCCTCCAGGAGTTGGATGAGGTGAAAAAGATAGCGGCGGGTAAGGCATTCTTTATGCAAAGCAAACATGTAAACGTAAGTTACTTGTTACTTACCCGAATCCGAAGCTCTCCAGGAGCATTCGCAGATCTTCCCTGTAGCGTGTCCAATGCCGCCACATTCTATCGAGCCGAGGAAGGTAGCTCGACAGAGAAGGTGTTCTGGTCTCAGTATGCTGAGGCCGGACACCCCGTGCCCCTGAGCGACCAGCTGAAGCAACTGGTCGAGCTCCACAAGGCGGCCGAACAGGCCATGAAGGGCCTCATAGTTCGGCTGTGGCCTGGAGAGGCTCTGCCTGGGAGCTATTTCGGGCTGGTGCGGCAGCTGATGGGGGCCTGTCCAAGGCTCGAAGTCATCAAGCACTCCGTCTGCATTGAAGGCGCCCGTAGGGCCCTTGCCCGTGCTAAGGTGCACTGGGGCAAGCTGGATGCTGAGAAGCTTGTGAAAGACGGGCCACCGCCGGGCAAGGAGCATCGCAAGCCCGAGATTTGTTATAAGGATGTTCTGAAGGGTGCCTGCCTTATGGCGGATGAATGTTCCATTGATGTTCCATTGATGTAATAGGAGGCAAGGGACACGAAGTTTTACCCAGGTTCGGGCCCTCTCGATGGAGGTAAAACCCTACGGCCTGCTTGATTAATATTGATGATATGGGTAGTACAAGAGTAGATCTACCACGAGATCGGAGAGGCTAAACCCTAGAAGCTAGCCTATGGTATGATTGTTGTTCTGTATGTTTTCCTACGGACTAAAATCCTCTGGTTTATATAGACACCGGATAGGGTTAGGGTTACACAAAGTCGGTTAGAATGGTAGGAGATCTACATATCTGTATCGCCGAGCTTGCCTTCCACACCAAGGAAAGTCCCTTCCGGACACGGGACGAAGTCTTCAATCTTGTATCTTCATAGTCCAGGATTCCGGCTGAAGTTATAGTCCGGTCATCCGGACACCCCCTAATCCAGGACTCCCTCACCACCTTTCTCTTATGGAGCTCGCAGAATGATGAACTCTTTGCCACCCCTCCAGATGTGGGTGGTGAAGAAAAAGAACTAATCTCTTATGCAGGGTCAGGTCTCCAGATGAACTTAAACATCTGAAGAATTTGCTGGAGACCTGAATATGCTTGAAAGGATGCAAGCTAATCATGAAGAAATGAACCTTCATTTCTCTCGTCCTCATACTGTTGCACCTATTCTCTTCCTTGATGAAATTGATCTGATGAAATTGATGTCATATTCTTCACTGATGAAGTATATGAGTTCGTAAGTCGCACTAATTCATCTGCAGGATGATCAACCCAAAGCCACTGAGTGGGTCCTCGATAGTGGATGCACAAATCACATGACTGGTGATAGGAACTTATTGATAGACACTGCTTTAACTCCATCACATCTGAAACATATCACCTATGCTGACAAAGGCAAAAGCAAGGTATTGGGTCTAGGTAAGGTTGCAATCTCAAAGGATCGACACATGGACAAAGTCATGCTTGTCGAGTCCTTAGGGTTCAACCTCATGTCTGTCTCAATGTTTTGTGATCTTGATATGGTTGTTGTCTTTGGCAAGTATCGTTGTGTTGTGATCATGGAAGCTGACAATTCCAAAGTCTTCGAAGGCTTTAGGAGAGGAGATTTGTATATTGTTGATTTCTTTACAGGACCACAACCTGCTACATGTCTACATGCAAAAGCTTCAGAAGGCTGGCTATGGCATCGACGACTTGGTCATGCTGGCATGAGGAATATGCACATGCTCGTGAAGAAGAAGCATGTCATTGGCATTGAGGGTGTCAAATTCCTCAAGGACCATCTATGTGGAGCTTGTGAAGCTGGAAAGATGACCAAGGCCAAGAATCCCTCAAAAATCATCATGACTACCACTCGTCCATTTGAATTGCTTCACATTGATCTCTTTGGCCCTACTCACTATGCTACATATACTAATGGTGCATCTTTATATGGCTTCGTCATAGTTGATGACTATTCTTGTTACACATGGGTGCATATCATCACTTACAAAACTGAAGTGCAGGAAGTCTTCAAACGATTTTCCTTGAGGGTTTCAACCAACTTTGGTGTGAAGATCAAGCACATCAGAAGTGACAATGGAACTGAGTTCAAGAATACTGATTTTGATGACTACCTTGATGAACTTGGTATTACTCACAAATTATATGCTCCTTATACTCCTCAGCAGAATGGCATCGTGGAGCGCAAGAATCGGGCTCTTGTTGAGATGGCTCGCACTATGCTTGATGAATACAAGACGCCTCCTCGCTTCTGGCCTGAGGCAATTGATACTGCGTACCACATCATCAACATGGTATATCTTTACAAAATCTTCAGAAAGACCTCATATGAACTCCTCACTGACAAGAAGCCCAATGTGAGTTATTTCAAAGTCTTCGGTGCTAAATGTTGGATTAGAGATCCTCATCACAGTTCTAAATTTGCACCGAAAGCACATGAAGGTTTTATGCTTGGTTATGGAAAGGACTCACACACCTACAGAGTCTTCAACACCTATCACCACAAGGTTGTTGAAACTGTAGATGTGCGGTTCGATGAAACTAATGGCTCGCAAAGAGAGCACCTACCTCCTATGCTAGATGAAAAATCACCTGAGGAAACCATCAAGTTCAAGGCTACTGAGGATGTCATTCCTACTAAAGAATCTGCTGAAGAAGGCATTCCTGATCGCTAAGAACATCATGTTGGTGCACCTGAAGAAAATGGCTCTGAAGAAAATGCTGAGAAAATTCCTCGTCGTCAACTAGCACATCCTCGTGTCGCACATGAAGTGCAGATGGAGAAAATCATTAGCGACATCAACGCACCAGGTCCTCTCACACGCTCAAAAGCTTCACATTTGTCTAACTTTTGTGGGCACTTTGCTGCTTTCGTCTCTATCACAGAGCCCACTAAGGTAGATGAAGCATTTCTGGAGCCTGAGTGGATTCAAGCGATGTAAGAGGAATTACATCAGTTCAAGCTCAACAATGTGTGGGAACTTGTCAAGCGACTAGACCCATGCAAGCACAATATCATCGGCACCAAATGGATCTACTGCAACAAGCAAGATGAAAATGGCCTTGTGGTGAGGAATAAGGCACGACTGGTAGCTTAAGGCTACACACCGGTTAAAGGAATTGACTTTGATGAAAATTTTGCACCTGTTGCTAGACTTGAGGATATTCGCATATTACTTACTTATGCTAACCATCACAATATCATCTTATATCAAATGGATGTGAAAAGTGCATTCCCCAATGGTAAGCTTGAGGAAGAAGTATATGTTGCTCAACCCCGAGGTTTTGAAGATCCAAAGCATCCTGGCAAAGTCTTCAGACTCAATAAGGCCCTCTATGGCCTCAAGCAGGCCCCTCGGGCGTGGTATGCTACTTTGAAGGAATTCTTCATGAAGAAAGGCTTCAAACCCGGTTCACTTCACCCAATTCTCTTAACCAAAACTTATGATGATGAACTATTCGTGTGCCAAATATATGTTGATGATATCATTTTTGGCTATACTGACTGCTACCTCTTGAGCACTGCGTTGGTTTTCCCCGAAGAGGAAGGGATGATGCAGCAAAGTAGCATAAGTATTTCCCTCAGTTTTTGAGAACCAAGGTATCAATCCAGTAGGAGGCTACGCGCCAGTCCCTCGTACCTGCACAAAACAAATAAATCCTCGCAACCAACGCGATAAGGGGTTGTCAATCCCTACACGGCCACTTACAAGAGTGAGATCTGATAGATATGATAAGATAATATTTTTGGTATTTTTGTGATAAAGATGCAAAGTAAAATAAAAGCAAAGTAAAAAGAAAAGGAAATAACTAAGTAGTAGGAGACTAATATGCTGAAGATAGACCCGGGGGCCATAGGTTTCACTAGTGGCTTCTCTCGAGAGCATAAGTATTCTACGGTTGGTGAACAAATTACTATTGAGCAATTGACAAAATTGAGCATAGTTATGAGAATATGTAGGTATGATCATGTATATAGGCATCACGTCCGAGACAAGTAGACCGACTCTTGCCTGCATCTACTACTATTACTCCACGCATCGACCGCTATCCAGCATGCATCTAGAGTATTAAGTTAATGAAAACAGAGTAACGCCTTAAGCAAGATGACATGATGTAGAGGGATAAACTCATGCAATATGATGAAAACCCCATCTTGTTATCCTCGATGGCAAGAATACAATATGTGCCTTGCTGCCCCTACTGTCACTAGGAAAGGACACCGCAAGATTGAACCCAAAGCTAAGCACTTCTCCCATTGCAAGAAAGATCAATCTAGTAGGCCAAACCAAACTGATACTTCAAAGAGACTTGCAAAGATAACCAATCACACATAAAAGAATTCAGAGAAGATTCAAATATTGTTCATAGATAGACTTGATCATAAACCCACAATTCATCAGTCTCAACAAACACACCGCAAAAAGAAGAATACATCAAATAGTTCTCCACAAGAGAGGGGGAGAACATTGTATTGAGATCCAAAAAGAGAGAAGAAGCCATCTAGCTAGTAACTATGGACCCGTAGGTCTGAGGTGAACTACTCACACTTCATTGAAGGGGCTATGGTGTTGATGTAGAAGCCCTCCGTAATCGATGCCCCCTCCGGCGGAGCTCCGGAATAGGCCCCAATATGGGATCTCATGGATACAGAAAGTTACGGCGGTGGAATTAGGGTTTTGGCTCCGTCTCTGATCATTTGGGGGTACGTAGGTATATATAGGAGGAAGGAGTACATCGGTGGAGCAACAGGGGGCCCACGAGGTTGGAGGGCGCGCCTAGGGGGGGTAGGCGCGCCCCTACCTCGTGGCCTCCTCTTTTGTGTCTTGACATAGGGTCCAAGTCTCCCGGGTCTTGTTCGTTAAGAAAATCACGTTCCCGAAGGTTTCATTCCGTTTGGACTCCGTTTGATATTCCTTTTCTTCGAAACCCTAAAACAGGCAAAAAACAGGAATTCTGGGCTGGGCCTCCGGTTAATAGGTTAGTCCCAAAAATAATATAAAAGTGGATAATAAAGCCCAATAATGTCCAAAACAGTAGATATTATAGAATGGAGCAATCAAAAATTATAGATACGTTGGAGACGTATCAAGCATCCCCAAGCCTAATTCATGCTCATCCTCGAGTAGGTAAATGATAAAAACAAATTTTCTGATGTGGAGTGCTACTTGGCATAATTTTAATGTAATTCTTCTTAATTGTGGTATGAATATTCAGATCCGAAAGATTCAAGACAAAAGTTTAATATTGACATAAAAATAATGATACTTCAAGCATACTAACAAAGCAATCATGTGTTCTCAAAATAACATGGCTAAAGAAAGTTATCCCTACAAAATCATATAGTCTGGCTATGCTCCATCTTCACCACACAAAATATTTAAATCATGCACAACCCCGATGACAAGCCAAGCAATTGTTTCATACTTTTGGTGTTCTCAAACTTTTTCAATCTTCACTCAATACATGAGCATGAGCCATGGATATAGCACTATAAGTGGAATAGAATGGTGGTTGTGGGGAAGACAAAAAGGAAGAAGATAGTCTCACATCAACTAGGCGTATCAACGGGCTATGGAGATGCCCATCAATAGATATCAATTTGAGTGAGTAGGGATTGCCATGCAATGGATGCACTAGAGCTATAAGTATATCAAAGCTCAACAAAAGAAACTAAGTGGGTGTGCATCCAACTTGCTTGCTCATGAAGACCTAGGGCATTTTGAGGAAGCCCATCATTGGAATATACAAGCCAAGTTCTATAATGAAAAATTCCCACTAATATATGAAAGTGATAACATAGGAGACTCTCTATCATGAATATCATGGTGCTACTTTGAAGCACAAGTGTAGTAAAAGGATAGTAACATTGTCCCTTCTCTCCTTTTCTCTCATTTTTTTAGTTGGGCCTTTTCTCCTTTTTATGGCCTCTTTTCTTTCTCTTTTTTCGTCCGGAGTCTCATCCCGACTTGTGGGGGAATGATAGTCTCCATCACCCTTTCCTCACTGGGACAATGCTCTAATAATGATGATCATCACACTTTTATTTTTCTTACAACTCAACAGTTACAACTCAATACTTAGAACAAAATATGACTCTATATGAATGCCTCCAGCGGTGTACCGGGATATGCAATGAATCAATAGTGACACGTATGAAAGAATTATGAATGGTGGCTTTGCCACAAATACGATGTCAACTACATGATCATGCTAAGCAATATGACAATGATGGAGTGTGTCACAATAAATGGAACGGTGGAAGGTTGCATGGCAATATATCTCGAAATGGCTATGGAAATGCCATAATAGGTAGTTATGGTGGCTGTTTTGGAAGGTATATGGTGGGAGTATGATACCGGCGAAAGGTGCGCGGTATTAGAGAGGCTAGCAAAGGTGGAAGGGTGAGAAAAGTGCGTATAATCCATGGACTCAACATTAGTCATAAAGAACTCATATACTTATTGCAAAAATCTACAAGTTATCAAAGCAAAGTATTACGCGCATGCTCCTAGGGGGATAGATTGGTAGGAAAATACCATCGCTCGTCCCCGACTGCCACTCATAAGGAAGACAATCAAAAAAATAAATCATGCTCCGACTTCATCACATAATGGTTCACCATACGTGCATGCTACGGGAATCATAAACTTTAACACAAGTATTTCTCAAATTCACAACTACTCAACTATCATAACTTTAATATCACCATCTTCATATCTCAAAACAATTATCAAGTATCAAACTTCTCATAGCATTCAACACACTCATAAGGAAGTTCTTTTATTATTCTTGAATACCAAGAATATTAGGATTATTTAAGTAAATTACCATGCTATTTAAGACTCTCAAAATAATATAAGTGAAGCATGAGAGATCAATAGTTTCTATAAAACAAATCCACCACCATGCTCTAAAAGATATAAGTGAAGTACTAGAGCAAAACTATATAACTCAAAAGATATAAGCGAAGCACATAGAGTATTCTAACAAATTCCAAATCATGTATGGCTATATCAAAAGGTGTGTACAGCAAGTATGATTGTGGTAAACTAAAAAAATAAAGACTCAAATCATACAAGACGCTCCAAGCAAAACACATATCATGTGGTGAATAAAAATATAGCTCCAAGTAAAGTTACTGATAGAAGTAGACGAAAGAGGGGATGCCTTCCGGGGCATCCCCAAGCTTTGGCTTTTAGGTGTCCTTGGATTATCTTGGGGGTGCCATGGTCATCCCCAAGCTTAGTCTCTTTCACTCCTTGTTCCATAATCCATCAAATCTTTACCCAAAACTTGAAAACTTCACAACACAAAACTTAAAGTAGAAAATCTCGTGAGCTCCGTTAGGGAAAGAAAACAAAAGACCACTTCAAGGTACTGTAATGAACTCATTCTTTATTTACATTGGTGTTACCTAATGTATTCCAACTTCTCTATGGTTTATAAACTATTTTACTAGCCATAGATTCATCAAAATAAGCAAACAACACACGGAAAACAGAATCTGTCAAAAACAGAACAGTCTGTAATAATCTGTAGCTAGCGCAAGATCTGGAACCCCAAAAATTCTAAAATAAATTTCTGGACGTGAGGAATTTATCTATTAATCATGTTCAAAAAGAATTAACTAAATACCACTTTCCAAATAAAAATGGTAGCAGTTCTCTTGAGTGCTAAAGTTTCTGTTTTTTACAGCAAGTGTAACAAGACTTTCCCCAAGTCTTCCCAACGGTTCTACTTGGCACAAACACTAATTAAACACAAAAAACACAACCAAAACAGAGGATAGATAAATTATTTATTACTAAACAGGAGCAAAAATCAAGGAATAAAAATAAAATTGGGTTGCCTCCCAACAAGCACTATTGTTTAACGCCCCTAGCTAGGCATAACAAACTAGGATAGATCTAGGTATTGCCATTTTTGGTAGGCAATCCATAAGTGGCTCTCATAATAGATTCATAAGGTAATTTAATTTTCTTTCTAGGAAAGTGTTCCATGCCTTTCCTTAATTATAATTGGAATCTAATATTTCCTTCCTTCATATCAATAATTGCACCAATCGTTCTAAGGAAAGGTCTACCAAGAATAATAGGACATGAAGGATTGCAACCTATGTCAAGAACAATAAAATCTACGGGCACATAATTCCTATTTGAAACAATAAGAACATCATTAATTCTTCCCATAGGTTTCTTAATAGTGGAATCCGCAAGGTGCAAGTTTAGAGAGCAATCATGAAAATCACGGAAACCTAACAAATCACACAAAGTCTTTGGAATCATGGAAACACTAGCACCCAAATCACATAAAGCATAGCATTAATGATCTTTAATTTTAATAGTTGGTTCCCACTCATCATAAAGTTTTCTAGGGATAGAAACTTCCAATTCAAGTTTTTCTTCATGTAACGACCCGACCTCAGACGGCCAAGCCTCTGTGTATCTGTGCCATCCCTGGATCACTATGCTGGCACACGCAGTACATCAATGTATATATCAAAGTGCAATCACATGTATAAATAACGTAAAACTGATATATACCTTATAAGTTTCAACGGAAACAATCAATCGGGTGTGGAGTCCCATCAACACCATCGGCAGGTTGAGTGTAGACCGTAACCCTGTACCGTACTCTTACTCGTCGGAAGAAACATATCTGCAACATGAGACGTTGCAGCCGTGTAGGTCAGTACATTGAATGTACAGGCAAGATCATTGTAAGAAAAACAGATGATAAACTATACTATATGCAATATGGCTTTGTGCCTCTGTATCTGAGTTTTCTTTGCATAAAAGCTGGTTTTATTTTCCCTACATCAAAGGAATTATCCGGAGTCTGTACTACGGACTTTTCTATCATGACATGGTTCCGCCAACCGATGTCTCATAGCCCAAATCATCATAAGTTGCCCACAATTAATTTATCAGTTCGGTGTTGAGAGTTCCGAGATAGATCCAAGTCCAGAGGCTCAAATTGTCCGTAACCAGGGACACGGCTGATCAATTAGGTTTTAACCCTCTGCGGAGGTTTGTACACTTTACCCGCAAGATTCGATCCCTCTTTTTATGTTCCCGCACTTCAGGGTGTTTGAGAACAAGATGACCGAAACATGGTCTTCCGAAGAGTTCCTCTGACCACTATCCGGTGCTCATCCAATCCTACCGTAGTTCTACATCTGCTAGCACCGTCCCAGCCAGAGTCACAACTAAGGTCAACCAAGCCAGAGCCCATAGTGACTTGCGGTTGCACAGGTAAGCTTCCGGGCATGAAGTATTCTTCCGTATCTTTGAGTCTGGGTGAAGCTTTCCGCAAGATGTCATGGCACTTCTCCATGCATCCCGGCCAACCACTGGTTTCTCTAGGGTGCCCGTTAACCGTCCTTCACCCAGTAGCGTGTATTGAATTCTTGTCTCGAGTCTCAAAATCTTGAGGAGTACTGAAGATGCAGACCTTGCCGATGCCATCATGAAGTTGTCGCCATTGATGTATAGTCCGCCTTCTTCGCACCACTCTCATGCACTCATACCAAACCCCGTCTACTATAGCATAGCATTAAAACTACATAACGTCCCAGGCTTGATAATAGGGAGATGGGTTCCTACCTCATGCATTCTACTCAACTACAAGAAATCAATATCACTACTGGAGGGATTATTGAAAGGGTGCTACTACATGCAAATAAAACATAGGAATGAAAAACATGGTCAAAGTGAACTTGCCTGGTATTACTTGATGAAGATAACAACGCTCTCAGAATAATGACTTAGTAGAACTATTCGTCACTCTGTTGAAAATCTATATAGTCAAACATAGCATTCATATAAGCAAACATACTAGCAAGCAATTCTAAGACTCATAATAAAACCAACAAATAAGTTATGAAACAACCAGGGACACCAAATAAGAACAAAGGAAAACTACACAACAAAACTACTAAAGAAAACTCTAAGACATACCACAAAACAGTTTTGTCCTAAGCAAAACTTAACAAAGAAAATACTAAACTAATAATTTTAACAGAAAAAAATAAAATTTAAATCAACTAAGTTAACATAAAGTATTTTTCATAAAGTTTTACTAGCAAAAGGAAACACATAAAAGCTAAATTAAAACTCTAATTATGCTTAAAACAAAACCAGTAAGAAAAAAATAAAACATTTTATTTTTCTGTAAATAAAAGTTCACCCTCTAATACTACAGAAACCAAACTGAACAAAATATAACAGAGGTGAAAATAAATTTTTAAAATAAATAAAACAGCAAAAAAAACAGCAGCAAGCTAACACAACTAGAAAAGCTTGTTTTCAAGTAAAACCATTTTTAATAAAAACTATAAATACCCAAATTAATCCTATTGCTAGGCAAGGTCAAACAAAGCAGTGACAAAAGGAATCACTAAAATAAAATAATCCTAACTCACTTTATAGCAGAAATACTAATCTGACTAAAACTAATATAAAACATTTTTTTAAACTAAAACATGGCCGAATCTATTTTCTACAGAAACTACAAGAAATTTGTAAAGTAAAAAGAAAGAATCAACTAAAAATATTAAACAACCTAAAAGATATAGAATTTACAAGAATAGAACTATTCTGTTTTAAAAACAGAAACTAAAAAATAACTAAAAAAACAGGCGCTACTGGGCCTATCTAACGCTCAAGCGAACACTAACTAAAATGCGCCCACGGCTAAACAGAATAACCGACCAGTTCGGTCAATTGAAATAAATCGTAACTAAACCGGGAAAAGACCGAACTAAAACCAATCTAAACAAATAAACCTAACCCTTCGTGTGATCTAATCTAGGTTGTTCATGCGCGATCCAATGGTGGCGGGGAGTTCCGGCGGCTTACAACGACTTGACGGCGACGACGGACAACGGTGGCTCAGGTGGCGACGACGCAGCGGCTCCGGTAGTCCGGGGCGACGGCGGTGACGTCGGGGAGATGCGGCGGAGCGAGGCGAGGTCGAGGGTGGCGGTTGCTGCGTTCGGGGACGACGGAGACGAGTGGAACGAGCTCGGCGGGGCTCCTGGTGCTCTGCAACTCTGGTGACGGGCGGTGATGCTCAAGGCGGCGACTCCGGCGATCCCTGGGTGGAGAGAGGATGTCAAAGAGGTGCGGGAGGAGATGGCGGTTCGGGTGATGATGCTGGGAGGGCAGAGAGAGCTCACCGGCGTCGGGAGGGGCGGCGAACCGAGGCGACGGCGGCGAGATGCGTTCGGCAAGGGCGTGGGCGGTGGTTGGTTTCGGGGTTAGGGTTTTAAGGGGATCGAGAGAGGAGGCCCAGGGGTTTATATAGGGCAAGGTCTTGGAGGAGGGGGCGACGCGGGATCGCGATCCCGAGAAGATCGCGGTGTCGGGCGGCGGTGGTCGTGCTCTGGTGCGACATGGCGTGGGCGAGGGAAAAGAGATGAGGGCGGGCCCCGCGGTCAGTGAGAGAGGGAGAGGAGGGTTCGGTCAGGTGGCCGAAGCGGAGACGGCTCGGGCGTGCGCGCGGCTGGGCTGCGGCTCGGCTAGCAGCGGGGCCGCGTCGGGTGGCTGGCTAGGCTGCGTCGGGTGGCTAGCTGGGCCGGTTGGCCTGGCCAGCTCAGGGGTTTCTTTTCCCTTTTTTCTTTTTTTTTGAAAAAAAGCACAGAGAGAGAAAATTAAATATAGAGCAAACTATAGTATTTTTATATAGGACATATATATATATATCAATAAAATCAGAAAAAAAAACCCTACAACGTGAACATTTTTCCAGAGGCAAAATCCAAACTAAAAGAAAACATTTTTTAGAAATTCCAAATAAACTCCAATTTGAATTCGAAAACTTTTGGCATTAATTTCTCCTGACTTTTTGGAGTGTCATGTTAGCTCCTCTCATACTTTTAAACAAGTATTTGTCAGGGGTATATGAAATAAATTTCGAATGCCAAGTTGAATCCAAATTCAAATAAAATTCAAATGTCTCTGAAATTTCCAAATGCCACTCAATTTCACACAATCAGTCACACAAAAATCAAACGAAGATTCATAAATATTTATTTAATATAACATTCCAAAATTTAGAATTTTGGGATGTTACACTTCATAAGATTGCATTAAGGCGTCAACGATATGTTTAGTAAACGCTTTATTTTGACTATAAGCATGAGGATAATTTAGCACGGATTTCAACAAGGAAATACAATCAATCAAAGAGCAATTTTCATAGTTAAATTCCTTGAAATCCATAATAGTGGGTTTAGCAACATCTAGGGTTTTAATTTCTTCAATCCCACTTTTATCAAATTTAGCATCAAGATCAAAAAATTCTGCATTCTTGGAACACCTTCTAGGTAATGGTGGATTATATTCAGTCCCATCATTATCAAGATTCATATTGCAAAACAAAGATTTAATAGGGGACACATCAATAACTTTTAGATCTTCATCTTTATTTTCATAGGAACTAGAAGGACAAGCTCTTATAAAGGCATCTTTCTTAGCACGCATCCTAGCGGTTCTTTCTTTGTACTCATCAATGGAAATTCTCATGGATTTGAGTGACTCATTGATATCATGCTTAGGTGGAATAGATCTAAGTTTCAAAGAATCAACATCAAGAGAAATTCTATCAACGTTCCTAGCCAACTCATCAATCTTAAGCAATTTTTCTTCAATCAAAGCATGAAAATTCTTTTGCGAAGTAATAAATTCTTTAATATTAGATTCAAAATCAGAGGGCATCTTATTATAATTTCCATAAGAATTGTTGTAGGAATTACCATAATTATTAGAGGGATTACTAGGATAAGGCCTAGGACTGAAATTTCCTCTATATGCGTTGTTACCAAAATTGTTCCTACCAACAAAATTCACATCCATAGATTCATTATTATTCTCAATCAAACTAGACAAGGGCATATCATTAGGATCAGAAGAAACACTCTTGCTAGCAAATAATTTCATAAGTTCATCCATCTTTCCACTCAAAACATTAATTTCTTCTATCGCATGCACCTTTTTATTAGTAGATCTTTTAGTATGCCATTGAGAATAATTAATCATAATATTATCTAGGAGTTTAGTAGCTTCTCCTAAAGTGATTTCCATAAGAGTGCCTCCCGCGGCCGAATCTAAAAGATTTCTAGAAGCAAAATTCAATCCGGCATAAATTTTTTGTATAATCATCAACAAATTTAAACCATGAGTAGGGCAATTACATATCATTAGTTTCATTCTCTCCCAAGCTTGTGCAACATGTTCATGATCAAGTTGCTTAAAATTCATAATATCGTTTCTAAGAGAGATGATCTTAGCGGGAGGAAAATACTTAGAGATAAAAGCATCTTTGCACTTGTTCCATGAATCAATACTATCTTTAGGCAAAGACGAAACCAAGCTTTAGCACGATCTCTAAGCGAAAAAGGAAATAGCTTCTATTTAACAATATCATTATCCACATATTTCTTCTTTTGCATATCACACAAATCAATGAAGCTATTTAGATGGGTAGCGGCATCTTCACTAGGAAGGCCGGAAACAAATCTTTCATGACAAGATTCAGCAAAGCAGTATTAATTTCACAAGATTCAGCATCGGTAAGAGGAGCAATCAGAGTGCTAATAAAATCATTGTTGTTGGTATTGGTGAAGTCACACAATTTAGTGTTATCTTGAGCCATCGTGACAAGCAAGCGAACTAACACACAAGCAAACAAAAAGCAAGCGGGCAAAAAGAGGCAAATAGAGAAAGAGAGGGAGGATAGAGAGAGAGGGCGAATAAAACGGCAAGGGTGAAATGGGGGGAGAGGAAAACGAGAGCCAAATGGCAAATAATGTAATGCGGGAGATAAGGGTATGTGATGGGTACTTGGTATATTGACTTTTGCATAGACCTCCCCGACAACGGCGCCAGAAATCCTTCTTGCTACCTCTTGAGCACTGCGTTGGTTTTCCCCAAAGAGGAAGGGATGATGCAGCAAAGTAACGTAAGTATTTCCCTCAGTTTTTGAGAACCAAGGTATCAATCCAGTAGGAGGCTATGCGCCAGTCCCTCGTACCTGCACAAAACAAATAAATCCTCGCAACCAACGCGATAAGGGGTTGTCAATCCCTACACGGCCACTTACGAGAGTGAGATCTGATAGATATGATAAGATAATATTTTTGGTATTTTTGTGATAAATATGCAAAGTAAAACAAAAGCAAAGTAAAAAAGCAAAGGAAATAACTAAGTAGTTGGAGACTAATATGATGAAGGTAGACCCGGGGGCCATAGGTTTCACTAGTGGCTTCTCTCGAGAGCATATTACTGTTGAGCAATTGACAGAACTGAGCATAGTTACGAGAATATCTAGGTATGATCATGTATATAGGCATCACGTCCGAGACAAGTAGACCGACTCCTGCCTGCATCTACTACTATTACTCCACTCATCGACCGCTATTCAGCATGCATCTAGAGTATTAAGTTAATGGAAACAGAGTAACGCCTTAAGCAAGATGACATGGTGTAGAGGCATAAACTCTTGCAATATGATGAAAACCCCATCTTGTTATCCTCGATGGCAACAATAAAATATGTGCCTTGCTACCCCTACTGTCACTGGGAAAGGACACCGCAAGATTGAACCCAAAGCTAAGCACTTCTCCCATTGCAAGAAAGATCAATCTAGTAGGCCAAACCAAACTGATAATTCGAAGAGACTTGCAAAGATAACCAATCATACATAAAATAATTCAGAGAAGATTCAAATATTGTTCATAGATAGACTTGATCATAAACCCACAATTCATCGGTCTCAACAAACACACCGCAAAAAAAAGATTACACCGAATAGTTCTCCACAAGAGAGGGGGAGAACATTGTATTGAGATCCAAAAAGAGAGAAGAAGCCATCTAGCTACTAACTATGGACCCGTAGGTCTAAGGTGAACTACTCACACTTCATCGGAGGGGCTATGGTGTTGATGTAGAAGCCCTCCGTGATCGATGCCCCCTCCGGCGGAGCTCCAGAACAGGCCCCAAGATGGGATCTCGTGGATACAAAAAGTTACGGCAGTGGAATTAGGGTTTTGGCTCCGTCTCTGATCGTTTGGGGGTACGTAGGTATATATAGGAGGAAGGAGTACGTCGGTGGAGCAACAAGGGGCCCACGAGGGTGGAGGGCGCGCCTGGGGGGTAGGCGCGCCCCTACCTCGTGGCCTCCTATTTTGTGTCTTGACGTAGGGTCCAAGTCTCTCGGGTCTTGTTCGTTAAGAAAATCATGTTCCCGAAGGTTTCATTCCGTTTGGACTCCGTTTGATATTCATTTTCTTCGAAACCTTAAAACAGGCAAAAAACAGCAATTCTGGGCTGGGCCTCCGGTTAATAGGTTAGTCCCAAAAATAATATAAAAGTGGATAATAAAGCCCAATAATGTCCAAAACAGTAGATAATATAGCATGGAGCAATCAAAAATTATAGATACGTTGGAGACGTATCACTGACCAACGCTACAGTGATGAATTCGCCTATATGATGAGTGAGGAATATCAAATGTCTATGATGGGATAATTGAAATTCTTCTTAGGTCTTCAGATACATCAACAACACAATGGCATCTTCATATCTCAGGAGAACTACCTCAAGGATGTATTGAGGAAATTCGGTATGCAAGATTGCAAAGGAGTCAAAATCCCTATGCCCACAAATGGCCATCTATGCACTAATGAAAATGGTATTGACTTCGATCAAAATGTATACCGCTCCATGATTGGCTCTTTATTGTATTTATGTGCATCTAGGCCAGATATTATGCTTAGTGTTTGCATGTGTGCCCGTTTTCAAGATACACCAAAGGAATCACACCATAAGGTTGTGAAGCATATTCTTCGATATCTAGCTCACACTCCAACACTTGGATTATGGTATCCTAAGGGCTCGGCTTTTGATCTCATTGTATATTCAGACTCAGACTATGATGGTGATCGTGTGGACCGCAAGTCAACATCAGGCACATGCCATTTCCTCGGACTCTCCTTGGTATGTTGGTCCTCGAAGAAGCAGAACTGCGTATCACTCTGTACTGCTGAAGTTGAATACATTGCTATTGGTTCGTGATGTGCTCAATTGCTATGGATGAAGCAAACCCTCAAGGACTACGGCATCAATGTGAAGAATGTGCCACTCTACTCAATGAGAGTGCCATCAAGATTGCTCATAACCCAGTTCATCACCCGAAGACAAAGCACACTCAGATTCGTCATCATTTTCTTCATGATCATGTGTTAAAGGGTGACATCTCTATCGAGCACGTGAAGACTGAAGAACAGCTAGCCGATATCTTCACAAAGCCCTTGGATGAGAAGAGATTTAGCAAGTTGCGGTGTGAGCTAAATATCTTAGAACCTTCGAATGTCATTTGAAAAGGACACACATCCTAACACTTATGCAAAATTGATGACTTATATGTGCAACACACGAAGTAACGTTTTTTTCAATCAATGAAGACTAACCCGCTAAGTGTGAAGAAATTAACGAAGAATTTGATTCTCAGAGTCCTACGACAATTGTACGCGACATCTGAAATCATCATTCTTATACGGTGGGTCATGAAACCAACAAAAGCTGAAAATCTTCAATTTGAGTATTTCTTCAGTTTTGAAATTGCTCAGTTGTTCAAATTCTTCAACTTTGCATTGTCTTCGCTCTTTCCGATTGTGTTCTTCATTGCATGTATATATTTGAGTTTTAGTCCTCTTCAACATTCACTTATTGCTATTTCCTCAAGTTGCCTTTTCTGCTAAGTGAATGTGATCGGACCCTTCCCCCTCTATGCTATACTCAACCCGGTCTATTTACAAATTCTCCATGTGCGTTCTACTTGAAACCCATTCAAAATCTTCACTGTGTCCTTGTCAGCTGAACAATTTGCGAAAAAAACATTAAAATTTTCTTATCTAAATTTCATTTTTTTGCTGCCTAAACCGTTCCACATCCCATGATTGGAATTATCTATTCACCCACGATCTCACATGATCGCCACCGCTCTGTACATGGGTGACAGATGTCGCTGGGATGAGAAGAGTCAGGGGCACGTTCGTCCATTTTCCTCGGACGAGTGGCTTTTCACCTCAGCTATATATACCCCTCACCTCCTCAGACTGCATTTACCTTGCTCTACCTCACTTCCCCCTCGCTCGAGCTTCCTGACCTAGTGCTGTCGCTACTTCCATCATCACTGGTGAGGAAGAGCTTCACTACCTCGACCTCGTCGCCGTCGTACTCGCACCGGCCGCGGATTTCTTCACTCCGCCGCCGCCGTAGCTGTCTTCCTCTGCCAAGTTAGAGAGTGGAAGATCTGGATTGACGAACTTCCAATCTACATTCCCAGTTCGTCATGTTCTTCATCTAGGGTAATTAAAAGTTACTTTTACCACCCTTGTTGATTCTGATGGTTTTCACATATCTTCAAAAGGTGTTTATTCTTCAACTTCCACACTTTGAACACCTCACACAAGCATCTGTTCTTGATCTATTTATCTTAAGCAACATTTTTCTTCAAGATTCCTCAATTATGTGGATTTTCAATCTATACAACTCTGGAACCTAAGTCAAAAGGCGCTTAGTGAAATTCCTCAAGACGCCACTGGTCAAATTCCTCAAACTTGTTCTTTTTGAAAAAACTTCTGAGAACGCATATGACTTCTCCAAATTCTTTGCACCTATACTCTGTTCACAGGTACTCATGTCCGCTACTGAATCACTAGGTTCTCATCAACTTAACTCATTTGCAGCGTTCCTCGAAGAAAAATTGCACACTTCTTCAGAGAACTCAATTGTTCAAAATCCTCAGCTGAAGAATATGGCAGATGGCAAGAAACCTCAGAAGGGAGGAAAGAGACTGGAAGTCAACACAGTGTTTGAGATCCTTGAGGACATTTATGAAGAATATTGTACTCCTAATGAGACCAAACATGTCAAGGAGAACAAGAATCAGCGCAAGGTGCGCATACAAAGGATAGAGAGGAGATGGGCACGGGAATGGAGGGAGTATAGGTATGTCACTTCAAAGTACATGAAGAAATTCGCTCTTCACCCTCCTTGCCCAAGACCTCCATTGCCACCTGGCCAAGAAGCTGATCCCACCAGCCTCAAGTGCAGTGAGGACTATCCTGATGAATGGGCAAAACAACAAGCGAAGCTAGCCAAAATGGCTAAAGAAGCAGTAAGGAAATTTAATGAAGACTCTGTTGCTGCTGCTGAGGCTTCTGCTAGCAAGCCTAGGAAGTCTATGCAAAATAAGCCAGCCCACAAGCCCAGTTCTTCACCAATGCCCTCACAACCAAGCTCATCAATGCCCTCACGGCCAATTCCTTAAGCTACCCCAGTTCCTCAAGTTGCAAAACCCTCATGTCCTCCGGTAAAGTCCTCAGCACATGTGCATCTCGCCTCATGTCAAAGGACCAAAGGCATCTCAATTGCCTCAGGAGCCTCTGCAAGTTCTTTAGCTCCTCTGCAGTCCTCAATAGGCCCCACTCTGCTGAAGACCAAGGCCACTGTTGGACGAGGCTCTAGACTGATGTCTACTACACAACCTTCTTCTTGTAGACATTGTTGGGCCTCCAAGTGCAGAGGTTTGGAGGACAGTAGCAAATTTCCCTCAAGTGGATGACCTAAGGTTTATCAACCCATGGGAGGCGTAGGATGAAGATGGTCTCTCTCAAACAACCCTGCAACCAAATAGCAAAGTGTCTCTTGTGTCCCCAACACACCCAATACAATGGTAAATTATATAGGTGCACTAGTTCGGCGAAGAGATGGTGATACAAGTGCAATATGGATGGTAGATATAGGTTTTTGTAATCTAAAAATATAAAAACAGAAAGGTAACTAATGTTAAAAGTGAGCACAAACGGTACTGCAATGCTTCGAAACAAGGCCTAGGGTTCATACTTTCACTAGTGCAAGTTCTTTCAACAATAATAACATAATTTGATCATATAACTATCCCTCAACATGCAACAAAGAATCACTCTAAAGTCACTAATAGCGGAGAACAAACGAAGAGATTATTATAGGGTACGAAACCACCTTAAAGTTATTCTTTCTGATCAATCCATTGGGCTATTCCTATAAGTGTAACAAACAGCCCTAGAGTTCATAGTAAAATAACACCTTAAGACACAAATCAACCAAAACCCTAATGTCACGTAGATACTCCAATGTCACCTCAAGTATCCATGGGTATGATTATACGATATGCATCACACAATCGCAGATTCATCTATTCAGCCAACACAGAGAACTTCAAAGAGTGCCCCAAAGTTTGTACCGGAGAGTCAAGACAAAACGTGTGCCAACCCCTATGCATAAGTTCACAAGGTCACAGAACTTGCAAGTTGATCACCAAAACATACATCAAGTGAATCAATAGAATACCCCATTGTCACCATGGGTACCCCACGCAAGACATACGTCAAGTGTTCTCAAATCCTTAAAGACTCAATCCGATAAGATAACTTCAAAGGGAAAACTCAATCCATTACAAGAAGGTAGAGGGGGAGAAATATCATAAGATCCAACTATCGTAGCAAATATTGCGGTACATCAAGATTGTGCCAAATCAAAAAAATGAGAGAGAGAGAGAGATCTAGGTTATTTTCTGGAGGTTTCCTCTATATAGGAATTTTTGGCGTAGGTCTCATGTTAGGGGGGTCTTTGAGTCATCCACGAGATTGGGGGGCGAGCCCAGGGGGGTAGGGCGCGCCCTCCACCCTCGTGGATGGCTCGGGACTCTTCTGGCCCAACTCTTTTACTCCGGGGGCTTCTTTTGGTCCATTACAAATCATCAAAAATTGGCACATCAATTGGACTCCGTTTGGTATTCCTTTTCTGTAGAACTCAAAAACAAGGAAAAAAAGAAACTGGCACTGGGCTCTAGGTTAATAGGTTAGTCCCAAAAATCATATAAAATAGCATATAAATGCATGTAAAACATCCAAGATGGATAATATAATAGCATGGAAGAATAAAAAATTATAGATACGTTGGAGACGTATCAAGCATCCCCAAGCTTAATTCCTGCTCGTCCTCGAGTAGGTAAATGATAAAAACAGAATTTTTGATGTGGAATGCTACCTAACATATGTATCAATGTAATCTTCTTTATTGTGGCAAGAATATTCAGATACATAAGATTCAAAACAAAAGTTTAATATTGACATAAAAACAATAATATTTCAAGCATACTAACAAAATAATTATGTCTTTCAAAATGACATGGCCAAAGAAAGTTTATTCCTACAAAATCATATAGTCTGGCTATGCTCCATCTTCATCACACAAAATATTCAAATCATGCACAACCTCGATGACAAGCCAAGCAATTGTTTCATACTTTTGATGTTCTCAAACCTTTTCAACTTTCATGCAATACATGAGCGTGAACCATGGACATAACACTATAGGTGGAATAGAAGGTGGTTGTGGAGAAGACAAAAGAAGGAGATAGTCTCACATCAACTAGGCGTATCAACGAGCTATGGAGATGCCCATCAATAGATATCAATGTGAGTGAGTAGGGATTGCCATGCAACGGATGCACTAGAGCTATAAGTGTATGAAAGCTCAAAAAGAAACTAAGTGGGTGTGCATCCAACTTTCTTGTTCACGAAGAACTAGGGAAATTTGAGGAAGCCCATCATTGGAATATACAAGCTAAGATCTATAATGAAAAATTCCCACTAGTATATGAAAGTGACAACATAGGAGACTCTCTATCATGAAGATCATGGTGCTACTTTGAAGCACAAGTGTGGTAAAAGGATAGTAGCATTGCCCCTTCTCTCTTTTTCTCTCATTTTTTTGTTTTTTTGGGCCTTCTCTTTTTTGGGCCTTTCTCTTTTTTTCCTCACATGGGACAATGCTCTAATAATGAAGATCATCACACTTTTATTTACTTACAACTCAAGAATTACAACTTGATACTTAGAACAAAATATGACTCTATATGAATGCCTCCGATGGTGTACCTGGATGTGCACTGAATCAAGAGTGACATGTATGAAAGAATTATGATCGGTGGCTTTTCTACAAATACAATGTCAACTACATGATCATGCAAAGCAATATGACAATGATGAAGTGTCATAATAAACGAAACGGTGGAAAGTTGCATGGCAATATATCTCGGAATAGCTATGGAAATGCCATAATAGGTAGGTATGGTGGCTGTTTTGAGGAAGGTATATGGTGGGTTTATGGTACCGGCAAAAGTTGCGCGGTACTAGAGAGGCTAGCAATGGTGGAAGGATGAGAGTGCGTATAATACATGGACTCAACATTAGTCATAAATAACTCACATACTTATTGCAAAAGTCTATTAGCTATCTAAACAAAGTACTACGTGCATGCTCCTAGGGGGATAGATTGGTAGGAAAAGACCATTGCTCGTCCCCGACCGCCACTCATAAGGAAGACAATCAAAAAATATCACATGCTCCAACTTCGTTACATAACGTTTCACCATACATGCATGCTACGGGTGAGGGAGTCCTGAATTAAGGGGACCTCGGGCGTCCGGGCTATGTGACGTGGGCCAGACTGATGGGCCGTGAAGATACTGAAGGAAATATGCCCTAGAGGCAATAATAAAGTTATTATTTATTTCCTTATAATCATGATAAATGTTTATTATTCATGCTAGAATTGTATTAACCGGAAACATAATACATGTGTGAATACATAGACAAACAAAGTGTCACTAGTATGCCTCTACTTGACTAGCTCGTTAATCAAAGATGGTTATGTTTCCTGACCATGAACAATGAGTTGTTATTTGATTAACGAGGTCACATCATTAGTTGAATGATCTGATTGACATGACCCATTCTATTAGCTTAGCACCCGATCGTTTAGTATGTTGCTATTGCTTTCTTCATGACTTATACATGTTCCTATGACTATGAGATTATGCAACTCCCGTTTACCGGAGGAACACTTTGGGTGCTACTAAATGTCACAACGTAACTGGGTGATTATAAAGGAGCATTACAGGTGTCTCCAAAGGTAGATGTTGGGTTGGCGTATTTCGAGATTAGGATTTGTCACTCCGATTGTCGGAGAGGTATCTCTGGGCCCTCTCGGTAATACACATCACATAAGCCTTGCAAGCATTACAACTAATATGTTAGTTGTGAGATGATGTATTACGGAACGAGTAAAGAGACTTGCCGGTAACGAGATTGAACTAGGTATTGGATACCGACGACCGAATCTCAGGCAAGTAACATACCGATGACAAAGGGAACAACGTATGTTGTTATGCGGTCTGACCGATAAAGATCTTCGTAGAATATGTAGGAGCCAATATGGGCATCCAGGTCCCGCTATTGGTTATTGACCGGAGACGTGTCTCGGTCATGTCTACATTGTTCTCAAACCCGTAGGGTCCGCACGCTTAAGGTTACGATGACAGTTACATTATGAGTTTATGCATTTTGATGTACCGAAGGTTGTTCGGAGTCCCGGATGTGATCACGGACATGACGAGGAGTCTCGAAATGGTCGAGACGTAAAGATTGATATATTGGAAGCCTATGTTTGGACATCGGAAGTGTTCCGGGTGAAATCGGGATTTTACCGGAATACCGGGAGGGTTACCGGAACCCCCCGGGAGCTATATGGGCCATAGTGGGCCTTAGTGGAAAAGAGAAGGGGCTGCCCTAGATGGGCTGCGCGCCTCCCCCTTCCCCTAGTCCTATTAGGACTAGGAGAGGTGGCCGGCTCCCTCCTCCTCTTTTCCCCCTCCGCGAATCCTATTTCGACTAGGATTGGGGGGGGGGGGATCCTACTCCCAGAGGGAGTAGGACTCTCCTGCACCCTCCTCCTTGGCCGGCCAGCCTCCCCCCCTCTACTCCTTTATATACGGAGGCAGGGGGCACCTCTAGACACACAAGTTGATCCACGTGATCTATTCCTTAGCCGTGTGCGGTGCCCCCTGCCACCATATACCTCGATAATACTGTAGCGGAGTTTAGGCGAAGCCCTGCTGCTGTAGTACATCAAGATCGTCACCACGCCGTCGTGCTGACGGAACTCTTCCCCGACACTTTGCTGGATCGGAGTCCAGGGATCGTCATCGAGCTGAACGTGTGCTCGAACTCGAAGGTGCCGTAGTTTCGGTGCTTGATCGGTTGGATCGTGAAGACGTACGACTACTTCCTCTGCATCGTGTCAGCGCTTCCGCAGTCGGTCTGCGTTGGGTACGTAGACAAACACTCTCCCCCTCGTTGCTATGCATCACATGATCTTGCGTGTGCGTAAGAAAATTTTTGAAATTACTACGAAACCCTACAGATACAAGATAGAAGACTTCCTCCCATGTCTGGATGGGACTCTCCTTTGCGTGGAAGGCAAGATTGGCGTTCAGATATGAAGATTCCTTCCTCTGTAAACCGACTTTGTACAACCCTAGGCCCTTCCGGTGTCTATGTAAACCGGAGGGTTTAGTCCATAGATAAGATCACAATCATACAGGCTAGACATCTAGGGTTTAGCCATTACGATCTCGTGGTAGATCAACTCTTGTAATCATCATATTCATCAAGATCAATCAAACAAGAAGTAGGGTATTACCTCCATCAAGAGGACCCGAACCTAGGCAACATCGTGTCCCCAGTCTCCTGTTACCATCTTCCCCAGACGCACAGTTCGGGACCCCCCACCCGAGATCCGCCGGGTTTAACACCGGCATTGGTGCTTTCATTGAGAGTTCTGCTGTCGTCATCAGAAGGTTCAATGGCTCCATTAGTCATGTACAACAATGCCGCCCTAGGGGAGGTTTTTCTCCCCAGCCAGATCTTTGTATTCGGCGGCTTCGCACTACGGGCCAGCTCGCTTGGCCATCTAGAGCAAATCGACAGCTACGCCCCAGGTCGCCAGATTAGTTTTCGAAATCTAGACTATGTCGCTGATATCCGAGGAGACTTGATCTTCCAAGGGTTTACGACCCCAACCTCTACTCTGGCCTGAGATCCAGAGCGCATCACCAGGTCCGAAGACGGGATTCCTGAGCCCGCCGGACTATCTGCGGCTACTAAGCCCAGTACAGGAGAGCCAGAGGAAGCAATGTCCCTGGGAACCATCATGAAGCCGGACTCCTCTCCGGACACTGGATCCAAACCCTCGGAGTCAACATCGTGTGAGCTCGGCCAAGGAGTTTCCTTCCCGTCGTACTCCACGGACTCTCTTCTCCCCGGCCATACCTCGCCTTTAAGAGAGGCTCTGGAATTGATGCGATCCCTCGTCATTACAGAGGAGCAACGTCCGAACTACACCCAACCCGGACTAGGGGCTGAGAGCGAGGAATTTTACGTCCCACCCACCACCCACTTCATAGCCACTTTCGAGGACTTAATTGACATGCTCGATTATGGCTCCGAAGACATCGACGATATGGGCGACGATGTCGGAGAGGAGCAGGCCCAAAGCCCGCCGTTTCCCGGACGCTGGACGACCACCTCTTCATATGACGTGTACATGGTGGATACACCCAAAGAGGGTAACGTGTAGCGACCCGACCTCAAGCAGTCAAGCCTCTGTGTATCTGTGCCATCCCTGGATTAGTATGCTGGCACACACGGTACATCAATGTATATATCAAAGGTCAATCACATGTATAAATAACGTAAAACTGATATATATATACCTCGTAAGTCTCAGCAGAAACAAACACTCGGGTGTGGAGTCCCATCAACGCCATCTGCAGGTTGGGTGTGGACCGTAATCCAATAAAAAAAACTCACTCGTCATATAAAATCCTGCAACATGATACGTTGCAGTCGTGTAGGTCAGTACATTGAATGTACCAACAAGATCACTATAAGAAAAACAGATGATAAACTATACTATATGCAATATGTCTTTGTGGCTCTGGGTCTGAGTTTTTGCATAAAATCTGGTTTTATTTTCCCTACATCAAAGGAAATAACCGGAGTCTGTACTATGGAGTTTCTATCATAACATGGTTCCGCCAACCGATGTCTCATAGCCCAAATCATGATAAGTTGCCCATAATTAAGTTATCAGTCCAGTGTTGAGAGTTCCAAGATAGATCCAAGTCCAGAGGCTCAAGTTTTCCATAACCGGGGGCACGACTAATCGATTAGGTTTAAACCCTCTGCAGAGGTTTGTACACTTTACCCACAAGACTCGATCCCTTTTTTTACGTTCTCGCATTTCAGGGTGTTTGAGAACAAGATGACCGAAACATGGTCTTCCGAAGAGTTCCTCTGACCACTGTCCGGTGCTCATCCAATCCTACCGTAGTTCTACATCTGCTAGGACAACCAGAATCACAACTAAGCTCAACCAAGCCAGAGCCCATAGTGACTTGCGGTTGCACAGGTAAGCTTTCGGGCATGAAGTATTCTTCCGTCTCTTTGAGTCTGGGTGAAGCTTTCCGCAAGATGTCATGGCGCTTCTCCATGCATCCCGACCATCGACTGGTTTCTCCAGGGTGCACGTCAACCGTCCTTCACCCAGTAGTGTGTATTGAATTCTTGTCTCGAGTCTCGAAATCTTGAGGTCTAGTCCTGAAGGTGCAGTTCTTGCCGATGCCATGATGAAGTTGTCGCCATTGACGTAGAGTCCTCCTTCTTCACACCACTCTCGTGCACTCATACCAAACCCGTCTACTATAGCATAGCATTAAAACAATATAACATCCCGGGCTTGATAACAGGAAGATGGGTTCCTACCTCATGCATTCTACTCAACTACAAGAAATCAATATCACTACTGGAGGGATTATTGAAAGGGTGCTACTACATGAAAATAAAACATAGGTATGAAAAACATGGTCAAAGTGAACTTGCCTCGTATTACTTGATGAAGATAATAACGCTCTCGGAATCTTTGATAAACTATTCATCACTCCGAGAAAATCTATATAGTCAAACATTATACTCACACAAGCAATAATCTAGCAAACAATACTAGCAATCAAAATAACAATAAAAAGAAATAAATAAAACAATAATGAAATCAATGAAAACCAAATAGAATTCCAAAGAAAACTTAAGGAAAAAAAGGAAGAGAACAACTCACATAATAACTGTCAATACTCTCTTATTAAAACTAAATTACTCTAATAAATTTCTATAGCATAGAAAATATAAATTCTAATAAAACAAAAAAATTACTAAAGCATTTACTAGCAAAAAGAACAAGTACGAAAACTATTGTAACTAACTAGTTAACACCAGAACAACTATAACAACTAGCAAAACACTAAGACAATAGTATACAATACTAAAATAATTATCAAACTAATTTACTCCTAAATAACAGAGTCAATAACAACATAATTTGAAGTGGCAAAAAGAATTACTTTTAAAACTAATAAAACTATTTTTATCAACTATCACTAAGAACTAAACAAGCAAAAACAAAAACAGCAGCTAAACACTAATAAATAACTACAAAAATTTATCTACTGTGGCCTAACAGAAAGATATGACAACATGTAAAAATCTACAAAAATAATTAACTAAAATAATAATTAAAACACTAATTATATGACTAAAACAACTACATAAGCAAAACAATATTGTTTTTGCAAAAAACCTAATTTAAAATAAAACAAAAAAATAATTCACTATATTCTACTAGATAGACAAAACAATAACAAAACAGTAGCAAAAAGAATCAATCAAAAATACTTTGTAAAACTCAAAATATGACCAAATTAGTGATTTGAACAAATTTCATCATATCCAAATTTAAACTACTCAAATTTGAAAACTAATGGCACAAATAGAAACTTCAACAAATTTGTGACACGGAGCAAAAAGAATCACTCAATTTGGCTCTAAAACCTAAAAGTTATAAGCAATCTAAAAAACAGAAACTATTCTGTTTTTGAAACAGAAACGAAAAAAACTAAACGGGCAAGTGCACATGCCAGGCTGCTAGTGGGCTAAACGGTGGGCGATCCAACGCTAAACCGCGCTCGACCAATATATAACTAAACCGCTGACGCGCGTACGAATAAAAGAAAACTAGTGAACCAGTTTAGATCTAAACTGAACTAACCGTAAATAAACCGCACTAAAACCAATCTAGTCAAATAGAAAATAACTATTCGATCCGTTTTAATCTAGTTCGTGTGTTGAAGATCTAACGGAGGACAGGTCGTCGGAGCTTACAGCGGTGGTGGTCACCGGCGATGAGGCTCGGACATCGTCATCGACGGTGCTCCGGTCGTCGGCGAGCTCCGACGAGGGCACGTGCAGTGTAGCGGACGACGGCAAGTCCTGTGGTGGTCGTGGCGTCGGCGGGGGTGGACGGAAGACGACGGTGGCGGGGTTGAAGCGGCGGTGGCGTTCGGGCGTCGACGGTGGTGGTGCTCCGGTGCTCGAGGGAGTTGGGCGAGGTCACGAGAAGATGCGGGTGAGCGAGTGGAGGCCGAGGGGTGATTTCGGGGAGGGATGAGGTGGTCAGGGTCGTGCGGTTCGGTGACAATGGCGCGGCGGCATGCTCGGCTCCATCGAGCAAATCGACGAGGCGGCGGGGTTTGTCGGTGCGGGGAGAAGAGGGGGGAGGGTCGAGGGAGAGGGTATATATATAGGGGGAATCACCTTGGAGGAGGGGGCGGACCGGGGTGATCAAATCCCGTGAAGATCGAGATTCCGACGGCGGTTCGAGCGAGCTCCGGTGGGTCGTTGCGTGCAGATGAAGAAGAAGAGGCGGGCCCCGCCGGTCAGTGAGAGGAGATGAGAGGGGAGGGAGCGGGCCACCGGGAGGCAACGGCTTCGGCCTGTGCGGGGCTGGCTGGGCTGAAAAGCCAAGTGGGCCGGGGAGATATGTAGGGGTCCGCTAGCCTTCGGCCTATTTTTTTAATACAGACCAATCAAAAGAAGAGAAGAATTAAAATAAAACGAAATATTATATAGGCATATAATATATCAAAATTATCAGAAAAAGAAATCCTAAAACATGAACATATTTTTATAGGCAAGAAAAATCCTCGAAAAAATAAATAAAGCAAACAATACTACTGTTGCAATAAAACCCAACAAAAATCATTTTTTAAATACCAAAATGATTTCAAAATTATTTTCTCCTAATTCTCCATTGAAGGGAATCATTTTACCCTTATTTCTGTCTATTTATTTTTAGGAGAAAAATAATTTGAATAAAAGGCAAATAACTCCTAAATTGAAAGTGGGTTTCAAAATACTTTCAATTTGATTCTTTTAATTTCCAACTCATATTTCATATAATTTGAAGAAGTCCTTTTATCTTCTCTCATGAAAATCATTGAGTTACATAAAGTTTCGAATTTGAAATATTTCCAAAATGAATTCAAACATTTTCGAAACCCTTTTCATTTATTTAAATGGAAGAAGTCATATCATCTTCACTCTAGGGTTTTTGTGATGAAATGAATTTGAATTCCTGGAGCTCAAAAGCAAAGATGAAAGTTTGGTAAAGTCATTTCATTCCCTCTCATTCAACTTTCAAAAAGTTTCAAATTTCACTCAATCTCACACAAACAATCACACCCCAATCATACAAAAAATCATAAATGTTTATTTAATATAACATTCAAAAATTTAAAATTTTGGGATGTTACATAACAGCGACAATGATAAAGATTCGGTCGAGGATAAACCTCCTGAGATACAGCCAAAGCGCTGACGTCAGCGGCGCCGCTTTAAATCACACTGTGAAAAATACAGTGATACCGGCACGAGAGACAATGATACTCCGGACGATGCCGAAGACCAAGAAGACCCCGTCGAGCCAACCCCCGAACAGGATGATCGGGAAGATGGGCAAGTTAGCCCTGATGAACAGGTCGTAAACGAAGACTCAGAGGACAGTAATTATCTTCCACTCTCCAAGGATGAGGTGAGCCTAGGCGATGAAGACTTTATCGTGCCTGAGGAACCTCTCAAGCAGGAGCGCTTTAAGCGCCGGCTAATTGCCACTACAAGGAGCCTAAAAAGAAGCAGCAGCAGCTTCAAGCTGATCAAGACCTACTCAATGATAGGTGGACTAATGTCCTGGCACCCGAGGAATACGGCCTCGAGCGTGATACGTCTCCATTGTATCTACTTTTCAAAACACTTTTGCCCTTGTTTTGGACTCTAACTTGCATGATTTGAATGGAACTAACCCGGACTGACGTTGTTTTCAGCAGAATTATCATGGTATTATTTATGTGCAGAAACAAACGTTCTCGGAATGACCTGAAACTTCACGGAGCAACTTTTTGGAAAATATAAAAAATACCTGCAAAAGATGAAGGCCAGGGGGCCCACCATCTGTCCACGAGGGTAGGGGCGCTCCCCCTACCTCGTGGGCCCCCTGGAGCTCCTCCGACTCCAACTCCAACTCTATATATTGTGTTTCGGGGAGAAAAAAATCAAAGAGAAGGATTCATTGCGTTTTACGATACGGAGCCGCCGCCAAGCCCTAAAACCTCTCGGGAGGGCTGATCTGGAGTCCGTTCGGGGCTCCGGAGAGGGGAATCCGTCGCCATCGTCATCATCAACCATCCTCCATCACCAATTTCATGATGCTCACCGCCGTGCGTGAGTAATTCCATCGTAGGCTTGCTGGACGGTGATGGGTTGGATGAGATCTATCATGTAATCGAGTTAGTTTTGTTAGGGTTTGATCCCTAGTGTCCACTATGTTCTGAGATTGATGTTGCTATGACTTTGCTATGCTTAATGCTTGTCACTAGGGCCCGAGTGCCATGATTTCAGATCTGAACCTATTATGTTTTCATCAATATATGAGTGTTCTTGATCCTATCTTGCAAGTCTATAGTCACCTATTATGTGTTATGATCCGTTAACCCCGAAGTGACAATAATCGGGATACTTACCGGTGATGACCGTAGTTTGAGGAGTTCATGTATTCACTATGTGTTAATGCTTTGTTCTGGTACTCTATTAAAAGGAGGCCTTAATATCCCTTAGTTTCCATAAGGACCCCGCTGCCATGGGAGGGTAGGACAAAAGATGTCATGCAAGTTCTTTTCCATAAGCACGTATGACTATATTTGGAATACATGCCTACATTACATTGATGAACTAGAGCTAGTTCTGTGTCACCCTAGGTTATGACTATTACATGATGAACCGCATCCGGCATAATTCTCTATCACCGATCCATTGCCTACGAGCTTTCCATATATTGTTCTTCACTTATTTACTTTTCCGTTGCTATTGCTATCATCACTACAAAATACCAAAAACATTACTTTTACTACTGTTACCTTTTGCCACCGTTACCACTAATATCATATTACTTTTCTACTAAACACTTTGCTGGAGATATTAAGTTTCCAGGTGTGGTTGAATTGACAACTCAGCTGCCAATACTTGAGAGTATTCTTTGGCTCCCCTTGTGTCGAATCAATAAATTTGGGTTGAATACTTTACCCCCGAAAACAGTTGCGATCCCCTATACTTGTGGGTTATCAAGACTATTTTCTGGCGCCGTTGCCGGGGAGCATAGCTCTATTCTTTGAGTCACTTGGGATTTATATCTGCTTATCATTATGAGGAACTTGAAAGATCCAAGAACCAAGATTTATCCCTCAACTACGAGGGGAGGTAAGGAACTGCCATCTAGCTCTGCACTTGATTCACCTTCTGTTTTGAGTAAGCTTGCGACACCTAAACCTGCTTCTGCTATTCGTTCTGATATGTCGCATGTTATTGATGATGCCACTTCTGCTATACATGATACTTATGATGAAACTACTTCTATGCTTGATACTACTATGCCACTTGGTGAATTTCTTAATGAACAACTTGCTAGGGCTAGAGAGATTGAAAATATTGAATCTGATAATACTGATGAAATTTATGATGAAGACTTGCCTGTTATTCCTGAGGGTTATGTTTTTGATAAAGAAGCGTCTTTAGCTATTTTAGCTTGCAAAGATACATACGAACTTAAGATGTTATTAACTAAATGGAATAAGTAATCTCTAAATGCTAGAATGAAACATGGCCCTGCTTTTGCTACTTCACCTATCTGTGTTACCGATAAGGATTATGAATTCTCTGTTGATCCTGATATAATTACTTTGGTTGAATCTGATCCTTTTCATGGCTATGAATCTGAAACTGTTGTGGCACATCTTACTAAATTAAATGATATAGCCACCCTGTTCACTACTAATGAGAGAACTCGTTACTTTTATATCCTTAAAATATTTCCATTCTCATTAAAGGGTGATGCTATGATATGGTTTAATTCTCTTGATCCTGGTTGTGTGCGTAGTCCCCAGGATATGATTTATTACTTCTCTGCTAAATATTTCCCTGCTCATAAGAAACAAGCTGCTTTTAAGGGATATATATAATTTTGTGCAAATTAAAGAAGAGAGTCTCCCACAAGCTTGGGGGAGGCTTCTCCAATTACTTAATGCTTTGCCTGATCATCCTCTTAAGAAAAATGAAATACTAGATATCTTTTATAATGGACTAACCGATGCTTCCAAAGATTACCTGGATAGTTGTGCTGGTTCTGTTTTCAGGGAAAGAACACCGGATGAAGCTGAAATTCTATTGAATAATATGTTGACAAATGAAAATAATTGGACACCTCCGGAGCCAACTCCTGAGCCTGTTCCTAAACCAACTCCGAAGAAGAGGGGTATTCTATTTCTCAGTCCTGAAGATATGCAAGAGGCAAAGAAATCTATGAAATAAAAAGGTATTAAAGCTGAAGATGTTAAGAATTTACCTCCTATTGAAGAAATACATGGTCTTAATTTACCGCCTGTTGAAGAAACATATGATCTTAATCCCTTACATATTGAAGAAACTCATGGTCTTGATAACCCGACACAGGTAGTAAAGGTAAATTCTCTCTATAGATATGATAAAGCTGAAATCCCATTTACTAAGTTTGCTAGCCCATGCTTAGATGAGTTTGATAAATTTATGGCTAAGCAAGAAGATTTTAATGCTTATTTTGGTAGACAATTGAAATACAATTCAAATATGCTTGAACACTTGGGTGATTATATGGCTAATGTCAAAGGTGAACTTAAACTTATTAGTAAACATGCTTCTATGGTTACCACTCAAGTAGAACAAGTACATAAAGCTCAAAATGATTTGCTCAATGAATTGAATAGTAAGAATAATGATAATGCTGTTAGAGTTATGACTAGAGGTGGTAGAATGACTCGGGAACCTTTGTATCTTGAAGGCCATCCTAAGAGAATTGAGCAAGATTCTCAGAGAAATAAGATAGCTGCACCTAGTCCTTCTAAAAGGAAGAAAAAGAAAAATGATAGGACTTTGCATGCTTCTAGTGATCCTATTGTTGAAACACCTGAGAATCCAAATGATATTCCTATTTCTGATGCTGAAACTCAATCTGGTAATGAACCTGAAATTAGTGATACGATTAATGATAATGTCCGTGATGATGCTCAACCTAGTAATGATAATGATATAGAACCTGCTGTTGATCTTGATAACCCACAATCAAAGAATCAACGTTATGACAAGAAAGACTTTGTTGCTAGGAAACACACTAAAGAAAGAGAACCATGCGTTCAGAAACCCATGCCTTTTCCTCCCAAACCATCCAAGAAAAAGGATGATGAGGATTTTGAGCGCTTTGTTGAAATGATTAGACCTATATTTTTGCGTATGCGATTAACTGATATGCTTAAAATGAATCCTTATGCTTAGTATATGAAATATATTGTTAAAAATAAAAGAAAGATACCGGAAGCTGAAATTTCCACCATACTTGCTAATTATACTTTTAAGGGTGGAATACCAAAGAAACTTGGAGATCCAGGAGTACCCACTATACCATGCTCCATTAAAAGAAACTATGTTAAAACTGCTTTATGTGATCTTGGAGCCGGTGTTAGTGTTATGCCTCTCTTTTAATATCGTAGACTTGATTTGAATAAGTTGACACCTACTGAAATATCTTTGCAAATGGCTGATAAATCAACTGCTATACCTGTCAGTATTTGTGAGGATGTGCCTGTTGTAGTTGCAAACGTTACTATTTTAACAGACTTTTTTATTCTTGATATTCCCAAGGACGATAGTATGTCTATTATTCTTGGAAGACCCTTTTTGAATACTGCAGGGGCTGTTATTGATTGCACTAAAGGCAATGTCACTTTTCATGTTAATTGTAATGAGCATACAGTACACTTTCCGGGGAAACAACCTCAAGCTCATAGTATCAACTCCATTGGAAAAATTCCATCGATTATATTTGGAGGTTTTGAATTTCCTCTTCCTACTGTCAAGAAGAAATATGATATTCTTATTATTGGGGATGTGCATATCCCCGTTGAGGTAACATACTGTTATTCGAAATTTCTCTGGTTCCATGTCATTTGAATGAGTTCATTAACAACACTTGATCAACCTTGTTAGTGGATTCCTTTTGATGATCATGAGATGGATGAAACTAGAAGGCACAACCTGTTGTACCCTCCTTTTACTTTTTGTTATTTATATTAAATAAAATAAAATAGTATTTTTCTTTCTGTTATCTGATTATCCGTGCAATATAAAAATACCTCGAAAATAAAAGTTCTCCAAATGCCCTAAAATTTAAATATGATTTTTTCTGAAATATTTGAGAATATTTGGCACTGAGAACACAGCAGGGGGGTCAACCACCTGCCCACGAGGGTGGAGGGCGTGCCCTACCCCCCTGGGCGCGCCCCCTGCCTCGTGGGCCCACGGTGGCCCTCCTCCACTTATCTTTTCACCCACACACTCCTTCTTCCTCCCACAAACGCGAATATCCAGCTCAAACCCGAGTCCAAGCTCGTTTTGCTGCCATTTTCGATCTCCTTGCTCAAAGCACCTCTCACAAAACTGCTTGGGGAGATTGTTCCTTGGTATGTGACTCCTCCATTGGTCCAATTAGTTTTTTTTTCTAGTGCTTTATTCATTGCAAATTTGTGCTGCCTAGGTGACCATGTTCTTGAGCTTGCATGTCAAATTTATATGGTCAAAAGTAGTTTTGATGCATGATATAGGCCCTAGGCACTTGTAGGAGTAGTTGCTATCAATATTATTGAGTTTGGTTTACTTTACTTTTATTTTGAAGTTGCTAAAAATTTCAGAATTTTTCAGAAAGTGATGAAGAGACTTTTGAGGGGCTCATCGAGCCGAAGCTCGAAGGAAAAGGCACCGAAGCCTAAGTATAATCTGCCTCGCACCGCGGAGGTTCGGTCGTGTGAATGGCCTTCCGATGATTTCTTGAGAGCAGCCGGGATTTATGAAGATTTTTATGAATTGGCTAAGAATGCAGGCCTCACCGCTTTCCTCCACGACCAAAGCGATCAGTATCTCTTACTCACAAATATCTTTGTGCAAAACTTTCATTTCCATTCTAGGAGCTCACCACCTACGGTGGAGTTTCATCTATACAATGAGCATAAGGAGATGTCACTTTATGATTTTTGTCGGGTTTGTTTAGTCCCTTTCGAGGGCAAGACATAGGAACCACATTATGTGGATGGGTTTATCGACACTATCACTATAGGGGAAACAAGGAATGTTTCCGATGCATGAATCACTAGCATAGATTTTCCTGTTTTACACTATTTTGCATCATTTGCTAGTCGTTGTTTAATTGGTCGCGGAAACTGTGGAAACCTTAGTGTCCCTGATATTATTATTTTGCTCCATGGTTTATACGGTGATAACTTTGTTAGTATGGGCGGCATTATTGCTAAATGATACGTGTCCAACGTATCTATAATTTTTGATTGCTCCATGCTATATTATCTACTGTTTTGGGAAATATTGGGCTTTATTATACATTTTTATATTCCTTTTGGGACTAACCTATTAACCAGAGGCCCAGCCCAGATTTGCTGTTTTATGCCTATTTCAGTGTTTCGAAGAAAAGGAATATCAAACGGAGTTGAAACAGAACGAAATCAACTGGAGAAGTTATTTTTGGAACGAAACCTACCGGATAGACTTGGACCCTACGTCAGAAGATGAAGGAGGTGCTCACGAGGGTAGGGGCGCGCCCCCTGCCTCGTGCCCCCCTTCGGTCCACCGACGTACTCCTTTCACCCATATATACCTACGTATCGTAAAACTTCCAGAACAGACAATAGATCAAGAGTTCCGCCGCCAGAAGCCTCCGTAGCCACCGATAGCCAATCTAGACCTGTTCCGGCACCCTGCCGGAGGGGGCAATCCCTCTCCGGTGGCCATCTTCATCATCCCGGTGCTCTCCATGACAAGGAGGGAGTAGTTCTCCCTCGGGGCTGAGGGTATGTACCAGTAGCTATGTGTTTGATCTCTCTCTGTCTCGTGTTCTTGAGATGATACGATCTTGATGTATCGCGAGCTTTGCTATTATAGTTGGATCTTATGTTTCTCCTCCCCCTCTTCTCTCTTGTAATGGATTGGGTTTCCCCTTTGAAGTTAACTTATCGGATTGAGTCTTTAAAGATTTGAGAACACTTGATGTATGTCTTGCCGTGCGTATCTGTGGTGACAATGGGATATCACGTGATTCACTTGATGTATGTTTTGGTGATCCACTTGCGGGTTCCGCCCATGAACCTATGCATAGGGGTTGGCACACGTTTTCGTCGTGATTCTCCGGTAGAAACTTTGGGACACTCTTTGAGGTCCTTTGTGTTGGTTGAATAGATGAATCTGAGATTGTGTGATGCATATCATATAATCATACCCACGGATACTTGAGGTGACATTGGAGTATCTAGGTGACATTAGGGTTTTGATTGATTTGTGTCTTAAGGTGTTATTCTAGTACGAACTCTAGGGCTGTTTGTGACACTTATAGGAATAGCCCAACGGATTGATTGGAAAGAATAACTTTGAGGTGGTTTCGTACCCTACCATAATCTCTTCGTTCGTTCTCCGCTATTAGTGACTTTGGAGTGACTCTTTGTTGCATGTTGAGGGATAGTTATGTGATCCAATTATGCTATTATTGTTGAGAGGACTTGCACTAGTGAAAGTATGAACCCTAGGCCTTGTTTCCTATCATTGCAATGCCGTTTACGCTCACTTTTATCATTAGTTACCTTTCTGTTTTTATAATTTCAGATTACAAATACCTTTATCCACTATCCATATACCACTTGTATCACCATCTCTTCGCCGAACTAGTGCACCTATACAATTTACCATTGTATTGGGTGTGTTGGGGACACAAGAGACTCTTTGTTATTTGGTTGCAGGGTTGCTTGAGAGAGACCATCTTCATCCTATGCCTCCTACGGATTGATAAACCTTAGGTCATCCACTTGAGGGAAATTTGCTACTGTCCTACAAACCTCTGCACTTGGAGGCCCAACAACGTCTACAAGAAGAAGGCTGTGTAGTAGACATCACTAAACGGTTAAGTCTGAACCGTACCAAGGGCCCCATCTTTGGAGGCATCTATGCTTCATGCCTAGCTGCACATTTTAACATACCTATTAGGCATTATGAGAAGGAAAAAAAGTGCTGCCTCGTGTTTATTTAGATTATAAAAATTTGGTGGCACATGATTTTATTGTTAAGAATAGGGAAGGAGAGCTTAAATACAAATTGTTCTTTGATAAACATCATCCTGAGACTATTACCCTGCCCGCTCCTTCTTTGTTTGATTTATCTGCAGGCCAGTACCTTGTTCCGTTAAAGGCTGTTCACGCCTACCGGAACCCTGCACCAGCTATGGAGCCAGAGCTAGAACCACAAGTTGATCCTTCAAGACAGTCTAATTACCAGTGGATCCGGAGATGATTGCCAGCCAGTGGCAATCGGAATCTTCTTCTTCATCGCAATACGACCCCAACTATTATTATGGATATTCGCCAGGCCAGTCGTGGCCATAGACCAACATAGGCCAAAAACCTAAGCTTGGGGCAGTACGTATTTCCCACCGACATTACATTTATGTTCACACACTCATTGCTAGATGTCGGTGCTCATACTTTTTCATTGTATCATCCATGCTAGTTTATTTTCCTTTTTATGCTTTCTTCTTGTGTGTTTGATAAACCTTAAGAAAAAACCAAAAAATTAGTTGTAGCGTTTAATTAGTTTACTTTCCATGCTTGTAGTAGTAATTAAAAAGAAAACCCAAAAAGATTTCCTGTTCTTCTTTTACTTGTTGGGAGCTCTCCCATGTAAATAGTTTTATTTCTTTTCTTTTCTTTGGGGGTCGATAGGAGAAGACCATAATTAAATTGTTGAAGTGGCTCTTGTATGCATACTTATTGATCTGACAAAAGAACCCATATTGCCTTGTCTTCTCCTGTTTATTGAATGCTTACAAATTCCAGCTTAGTCCAATGCACATGCACAATTATTATTATTCACATCGTTCGGTCGTGCAAGTGAAAGGCAATAATGACGATTATATGATGAACTTATTGAGATGAGAAAAGCTGGTATGAACTCGACCTCTTTTGTTTTTGTAAATATGATTAGTTCATCGTTCCTGATTCGGCCTATTATGAATAAACATGTTTGCAATGACAACTAGAGATCATAGTTTCTTGTGCCATGCTTGATTAGCTATGAGTTATAATGGTTTACCTTGCGTGCCAACATGCTATTAAGATGGTTGTGATGTGGTATGATAGGGTGGTATCCTCCTCTGAATGATTTAAGTGGCTTGACTTGGCACATGTTCACACATGTAGTTGAAACAAAATCAACATAGCCTTCACGATATTTATGTTCATGGTGGATTATATCCTACTCATGCTTGCATTCGGTGTTGATTAATTTTAATGCATGTTCATGACTGTCGGTGTCAAAACCGGCGGATCTCGGGTAGGGGGTCCCGAACTGTGTGTCTAGGCCGGATGGTAACAGGAGGCAAGGGACACGAAGTTTTACCCAGGTTCGGGCCCTCTTGATGGAGGTAAAACCCTACGTCCTGCTTGATTAATATTGATGATATGGGTATTACAAGAGTAGATCTACCACGAGATCAGAGAGGCTAAACCCTAGAAGCTAGCCTATGGTATGATTGTATGTTATGATTCTTGTCCTACGGACTAAAACCCTTTGGTTTATATAGACACCAGAGAGGGTTAGGGTTACACAAGGTCGGTTACAAAGGAGGAGATATCCATATACGTATTGCCTAGCTTGCCTTCCACGCCAAGTAGAGTCCCATCCGGACACGAGATGAAGTCTTCAATCTTGTATCTTCATAGTCTAACAGTCCGGCCAATGGAGATAGTCCGGCTATCCGGAGACCCCCTAATCCAGGACTCCCACAGTAGCCCCTGAACCAGGCTTCAATGACGACGAGTCCGGCGCGCAGTGTTATCTTCGGCATTGCAAGGCGGGTTCCTCTCCAAATTCTGTGTACCTGTTGAAATAATGTCCGGTTTCTTGTGACGGTTTACACTCCTTGGCTTCTATGCCCAATAATGGCCACTTTCCACGTGTCGAGCGAATGTGAAGAACCAGGGTGTTTTCACATTTACCCCCCTAGCTATGTAAATGAGCCGTCTATTTAAAAAGATGAGGATTCAGATCCAAATCACATCATCCTCCCTTGCCGAGTCTTCATCGGAGCGCACCTGACAGAGATCCATTCCACCATGGCCGGTCGACGCAGCTCCTCCTCTCACACCCCCATTTCCAAGCCTGGAGATTGGGAGAGATGTTCCATCCCGCACAGCAAATTGGTGATGCTTCAGTCCAAGGGATTTCTTCCCCCAGCATATCTGGTCCCGGTTCGAGCCGGGCTTGCCACCTATAATGGTGGAGAGCAAGCAGAGAGTCGTCCCAATCCCTCCAAGGGAAAGCGGGTATGCCTTGTCCCTTATCTAGTAAAAGGGCTCGGATTTCCAATTCATCCATTTCTCCGGGGGCTTCTGGAGTTCTATGGCCTCCAGCTACACAACCTTACGCCTGCCTCCCAGCTGCATATCACGGGATTCGTAGCCCTTTGCGAGTTATTTTTGGGCTGTGAGGCTCATTTCGCTCTGTGGAAGTTGTTCTTCCTTGTGCCTCGTTCTAAGAAGGGATCGATATATCAAGTGGGCGGAGCCGAAGTGTGGCGTATTGCCGGGACCGGATACCTGTCCAAGACTCCGAAGAAGACGTCCGAAGACTAGCCTTCAGAATGGTTTTATATAGAAGATGTCCCCCTTCCGAACCCTATTCGGATCGGCCTTCCTGAGTTCAACAACGCCCCTTTGAAGAAGCGCCGGAGCTGGCGCCCTCGGAGCTCCCTGGAGGAAGACAACAGGGATATTCTTTATCTGATGAGCCGGATAAGTTCTTTAGCTCGATCCGGATTGACCATGATCGAGGTCATGGCTATATGCATTATGTGGGGGGTGCAACCGCTCCAGTATAGAGGCCACCCAATGTGGGATTTCAATAGGGAGGATGACGCTACCCGCCACGGCCGCAAAGGGCCGGGATCGGCTGCTGATCTAATAAAGATCTTGTCCACTTTGTACAAGGGGGAAGAGGAGGAATTCCATCGTGTCAACCCGCAGGGCGGATTCTCTACGTACAATCCTCCAAACTGGGTAAGCGGAGACTTTTCTCGCCCATCCATTTCATATTCCCGTAATTTAAATATTCATTCCAGCGATTTCATCGCAGGAGCTGCGCCAGGCAGTAAAGGAGATAAACAGCCCTCCTCCATAGCCCGAGGACCCTGGATGGTCCCTTGACCCGGCCTCCCAGGAGGATCCGGATATATCCGTGGAGTTGATCGACGGGGTATTTTACCAAGGGAGTAATGACAATACCTTGGTAGCCATTACGGCCGATTACCCTGGGCTAGTTCCAGCCTCACAGGTGACTGAGACCAAAGTCCCAGTACTTAAAAAGGGATCCGTCCTTGTGCTCTTTTTTATTGCCGTATAACAGCCATGTTTTGCAGGGGAGGTCCTCGGGGCAGAAGGCCGAGCCTGTGGCAACTAGCCAACAAGGGGACGCTAGGCCAGGCAGGCTGAAAAGATCCGCAGTCCGGATTGAGGCACGGGCGCAGCGGTATAGCGCGCCGTCTTTATTGCAAGACATTTTCTACAGAGGCATATTAACGCCCATGCCTTCTTTTCAGGAGAAAGAGTGCTCGCCGGACTATACCCGGAGAGGCTACCCACCGTGCCTCCACAAGCCAGGCTCCAAGGCCGGACTCAGGGGTGGGAACGAGTACAAGGCGTGCACCGGGTGCTCCTCCGACAGAGGATACGGATAGACTGTCCGCCACTCATTCCGAGGTGGAAAGTGCCATGAACCATAGGCGTCGCCGGACTGTTCTTCGTGACGCTTGTTTCTCCCAAGAGGCTTTGGATGCCTTCAACTCGGGAGATTCGCACCTCCGTGCTGCTCAAAATGGTCTAGCCAGAGCCACGGAGCGGTATGTGAAAGACATACGGGTGAGAAAATTTGATGATTATATATATCAGTAGCCCTTGAGACTTGAAACAGTTAGGATAACTGATTTAAGGATCATTTGTTATGTAGGTTCTTACAGAAAAGAATACTCAATTGTCCCAGGAGCTGGAAGAGTGCAAAGCCCAACTTCAGGCCACACTGTCCGCCGCAGGGGAGCCCAAGGAGGCCCCCGCTGGTAACATATCCGTCAAATGATAAGTATCATATTAGAGTGCGGCTTTATATGCAAATCTGACGATAAAATTGCAGATGACGCTGGAGTGAATCCGTATAAGCAGCAACTCATACGCCAGCTAAAGGCTGGTGAGAGCGTGCTAACGAGGGTGAGGCAGGAGAAGAATGATCTCCAAGATGCCAACACCAAGCTAGGCGTGGAACTAAAAGATGTTCATGCCCAACTGTCGGATTCTGTTAAGGAGAATCGGCAGCTTCGACGCGGCATATTTAGTAAGTGCTTGAACAAACTTTGAAAAAGAGTTCGGTGAGGAAGCTGGCTGACAGAGTTATGTCTGTAGGTATGCTAACAGGACGTCCTGCTGAGGAGATGCCTAGTTCAACGGGTGATCTTCTTCCCGAGCTCGTGCAGTTGCACGAACGAGTTCGGCAGGTGATGCAAGGCGTTGCCCAGGCCTTGTGGCCGTCCTTCTCCATACCCGAAGGCCTTGGAGAGCTTGTAGAAAAGCTAAAGGGAGCATGGCGGCGTTTCCGATTATGGAAGATATCGGCGTGCCGTCAGGGCGCTAGGGAGGCTTGGGCAATGGTGAGACACGGTACACGAAGGCTGACCCGAACCACATGGCCTAAGTCAGACCTGTGGGGCCTGACGGCAAGGAGATCCCTGTGAATTTAGTGTACGGCCAAGTAGAATTGGCCGCAAAGTATTCCCAACAGGACTGTAGACTAGACAGCCTATTGGAGGGCAATGAAGAGGAATTCAACCAGTCAAATTGACTATGTAATTGTAAAGTGACATATATGATGTCTTCTAGCCGGATTGTAGGTCGTTTGTCGTGGCGGACCTTTTCGCTTCAACCTCGGGACCCGACAGTCCGGAGTGTATCCGAATACCCTCTCGGTTATATAAGAACCGGGGCATGCGTGGAGACCAGGCGTAGGGGTCATTAGTGCTTTATCAGACAAGTGCCCAACTAGTTATGTTATATTACATGGGTAGTAAGAAACATCTTCCAGAGAGAATAGTTCCGTTAAGGGTTCCTTTCCCTGGGTAGGCATGCCCTAAAGTGCATGTCTGGACTATGACAAGAAGCATAGTAAAAACGTCTGGGGGCAGATATGGTTAATAAATAAAAGTCATCTTTTGTTCACTGACCGAATATTCTCTTAAGAACGCTAGCTTTCGGCTTCACCCAGTCTGAGGTACACGTCCGGCTGACCAGGCGGTAACAATCGCAGAGGTGCTCCCCTTATGCACTAGCCGAATTAACGGGAACGTAGGGCATAAATACAAGAGCCAGGCAACCCAGCTTGGCCAAAACTTAAGTCATATCGATGCATATAATGGTGAAAAAAGGTACATGCGAAAGTATAACGCATGTGTTGGGCGTGATGCCCAGGTAAATAATTTAAGCTTCTGTGAAAGAAGCCCCCAGGTGTAGATAGTGCGGCTAGCACCTCTGTAATGTACAAGTGAGGCACAAGGTGACCCTTGTAGGCCTAGAGGAATAAAAGATAGGAAGGGAAACAAGATAGACGACGCATATGCAGAAAATGGACAAAGGGAGGGGACTAACATAAAGTCCGGTGCTAGGCGTAGAATCTTCGAAGCCTGGCTGCATTCCATGGGTTCGGCTCGAGTCGACTAGTCGATGCATCCCGCAGTCGGTACGCTCCGTCGGTCAGAACTTGGTCGATGATGAAGGGACCTTCCCATTTGGGCTCTAGCTTGTTCTTTTTCTTATCCGGCAGCCGGAGAACTAGTTCGCCAATGTTATAAGTTTTGGCTCGTACTTCTCTGCTTTGGTATCTGCGAGCCTATTGCTGGTAAAATGCGGAACAGGCTTTGGCTACGTCGCGCTCTTCCTCCAAGGTGTCCAGACTGTCCTGCCGATCAAGCTCGGCTTCTCTTTCTTCGTACATGCGCACTCGAGGTGAGTCATGAATTATTTCACAGGGCAGGACTGCCTCTGCGCCGTACACCATAAAAATGGTGTGTATCCGGTACTACGATTCGGCGTGGTCCGCAGCCCCCAGAGTACGGAGTCGAGCTCCTCTACCCAGTGCGTTTTAGACTCTGTTAAGGAGCGCACTAGTCTGGGTTTAATGCCGCTCATTATAAGACCATTTGCTCGTTCGACTTGACCGTTGGTTTGTGGGTGGTAGACTGAAGCATAATCGAGCTTGATGCCCATTTTGCTGCACCAGAGTTTTACCTCGTTGGCCGTGAAGTTCGTGTCGTTATCAGTGATGATGCTGTGGGGGACGCCGTAGCGATGTACAACCCCGGATATGAAATCTATCACTGGTTCGGATTCGGCTGTTTTAACCGGTTTGGCCTCTATCCATTTGGTGAATTTATCCACCATGACCAATAAGTATTTTTTCTTGTGGGTTGCACCTTTAAGGGGTCCAACCATGTCAAGCCCCTAGACCGCAAAGGGCCATGTAATGGGGATTGTTCGGAGGGCGGTGGGTGGCATATGGCTTTGATTTGCAAAGAGCTGGCAACCGGCTCAACGCTGGACTAAGTCCTGTGCGTCTGCCCGAGCCGTTGGCCAATAAAATCCTGTGCGGAAGGCCTTGCTTACAAGAGCCCCGGCTGCGGCATGATGACTGCCGAGTCCTGCGTGAATTTCTGCCAAAAGATTCCGCCCTTCCTCTTCGGAGATGCACCTTTGAAGGACTCCGGTAGCGCTTTTTTTGTACAATTCTCCCTCGTGGACCCTGTAGGCTTTGGATCGCCGCACCATGCAGCGTGCCTCATTTTGGTCCTCCGGAAGTTCCTGTCTAATTAGGTAGGCCATGAATGGTTCTGTCCACGGGGCAATGATGGCCATTATTTCGTGGGCTGATTGTGTTATTTTGTTAGCGGAGCCTCCGATTGTGTCAGAGAGTTCGGTATTGGGTATTTTGGCCGGGTCCGGACTATTGTTACCGGTGTCCCCTTCCGATGCTACGGATGGCTTGAAAAGCCTTTCCAGAAAAATGTTGGGATGGACCGTGTCGAGTTTTGCGCCAATGCGGGCGAGGGTATCCGCCGCCTGATTGTTTTCCCAAGCCACATGGTGAAATTCGAGCCCCTCGAACCGAGCTGACATTTTTAGGACGGCATTGCAATAAGCGGCCATTTTTGGATCCTTGGCATCAAAGTCTCCATTTATTTGGGATATTGCAAGGTTTGAATCCCCGCGCACATCTAGGCGTTGAATGCCCATGGATACAGCCATCCGGAGACCATGTAGAAGGGCCTCATATTCGGCTGCATTGTTGGAGTCTGTATACATTATCTGCAGTACGTATTGAACGGTGTCTCCTGTTGGGGACGTCAAAACAATGCCAGCCCCCAGATTAGCCAACATTTTGGAGCCGTCGAAGTGCATGATCCAGTTTGAATATGTGCCGTACTCTTTAGGGAGTTCCACTTCTCGCTCGACGACGAGTACTGCGCTTACTACTTGATGAGTTGCCGCAATGTACAATAGCGTTGGTTCGCTGATGTTTGGCGCGGCCAGGACTGGGTTTGTCGCCGATATGGCTTTTATTTCGTTGAGTCCGGCCATGGCAGCATCCGTCCACTCGAAGTGTTCGGTGCGCCAGAGGAGGCGATAAAGGGGTAATGCATTTTCTCCCAAGTGGGAGATAAAGCGGCTTAGAGCCGCCACGCATCCAGTTAATTTTTGTATTTGCTTGAGGTCTGTTGGGATAGCCAACTGTGACAACACTCGGATTTTGGCCGGATTAGCTTCAATACCTCTACTGGAGACAATGAATCCCAGGAGCTTTCCTGCTGGTACGCCGAAGACGCATTTTTTCGGATTGAGCTTGATGTTATATGTTCGGAGGTTGTCGAATGTGAGCCCCAAGTCGTCTACTAGAGTTTCAACATGCTTAGTTTTAATGACCACATCATCCACATATGCCTCCACTGTTTTGCCGATCTGGTTTGCCAGGCATGTCTGAATCATGCGCTGATATGTTGCGCCGGTGTTTTTTAGCCCGAAGGGCATTGTGCTGAAGCAGAATGGGCCGTATGGTGTGATGAATGCCGTTGCGGCTTGGTCTGGCTCTGCCATTTTGATTTGATGGTAGCCAGAGTATGCATCAAGGAAACACAATGAATCATGTCCTGCGGTAGCATCGATGATTTGATCGATGCGGGGGAGGGGGAAAGGATCCTTTGGGCAGGCCTTGTTAAGGTCCTTAAAATCGACGCACAAGCGCCAGGATTTGTCCTTCTTTGGTACCATCACCAGGTTTGCTAGCCAGTCCGGATGTTTTATGTCTCTGATGAATCTGGCCTCCAATAGCTTGGCTAGTTCCTCTCCCATGGCTTGTCTTTTAGGCTCGGAGAAACATCGAAGAGCCTGCTTGACTGGCTTGAATCCTTTTAGGATATTTAGGCTGTGTTCAGCCAGCCTGCATGGGATTCCTGGCATGTCTGAAGGGTGCCAGGCAAAAATGTCCCAGTTCTCTCGTAGGAACTCTCATAGTGCGGCGTCAACATCAGGGTTTAATTGTGCCCCGATGGAAGCTGTTTTTGTAGGGTCCGTTGGATGGACTTGGAATTTGACTATTTCGTCCGCCGGCTTAAAGGAGGTGGACTTGGACATTTTATCGAGTATCACGTCATCCCTGTTCACCATGGAGCGCAGCATAGTTAGTTCTTCGGCCGCTAGGGCTTCGGATAGTGCCTCATGGGCCAGTGCAGCTATCTTATTTTCGGCGCGGAGTGCTATGTCCGGATCACTAACAAGAGTGATGATTCCGTTGGGCCCGGGCATTTTGAGCTTCATGTACCCGTAATGGGGTATGGCTTGGAAGATTGTAAACGCCTCCCACCCTAATAGAGCGTGGTATCCGCTGCTGAACGGGGCCACTTGGAATGTAATTTCTTCGGACCTGTAATTATCCGGCGTGCCGAATACCATGTCTAGTGTGATTTTTCCGGCGCAGCGTGCTTCCCGACTGGGGATGATTCCTCTAAAGGTTGTGCTGCTTTGCTTAATGCGGCTCCAGTCTATTTCCATTTTTTGAAGAGTTTCCTCGTAGATGAGGTTTAATCCGCTGCTGCCGTCCATGAGGATGGTCATCCCGACTAGGGATGACTGTTGTCGCTCTCTAGCTGGTCGCTTCCCAGTCTTTTGCTAGCCTTCACCTATACTAAGCGGGAATACTGCTTGTGCATCCAATCCCTTAAACCCCAAAGTTATTCCATATGAGTCCATTATACCTACCAGTATACGGTATCTACCTGCCGTTCCAAGTAAATTTGTATGTGCCAAACTCTAAACCTTCAAATAAATATCCTGTTTTGTATGCTCGAGTAGATCATGTATCAACTAGGGCTGTCTGTATCTTCCATGTTAGGCGGGTTATTCTCAAGAGGAATGGACTCCGCTCCTCACTCACGAGATAAAATGGTTGGTCACCGGGATGCCCAGTCCCATGCTTTATGCAAACTAAATCAAAATAATTGCAAACAAAACTCCCCCTAGGACTCTTGTTAGTTGGAGGCACTCGTTGTTTCGAGCAAGCCATGGATTGATGCTTGTTGGTGGAAGGGGGGGTATAAACTTTACCATTCTGTTTGGGAACCGCCTATAATGTGTGTAGCATGGAAGATATCGCCATATCTTGGTTGTTATGTTGACAATGAAAGTATACCGCTCAAAATATTATTCACCTCTGTTTCAAAACCGAGCTCTGGCACCTCTACAAATCCCTGCTTCCCTCTGTGAAGGGCCTATCTATTTACTTTTATGCCGAGTCATCATTCTCTTATTAAAAGGCACCAGTTGGAGAGCACCGCTGTCATTTGCATTCATTACTGTTAGTTTACATTGAGTATGACTTGACTGGATCTCTTTTACCATGAATTACAATGTCTAGTCGGTCCTTGATCTTTAGAGGTGCTCTGCATTTATATTTTGCAGTCTCAGAAAGGGATAGCGAGATACCATCTTGTTATATCATATTATGATTGTTTTGAGAAAGTATTGTCATCCGAGATTTATTATTATTGCTCGCTAGTTGATTATGCTATTGATATGAGTAAACTTGAGACCTAAGCGTTATGGCGAATGTGGTTATTTATAATCTTTGCTGAAAACTTGAATGTTGGCTTTACATATTTACAACAACAAGAGCAAACAGAGTTTGTAAAAGTTATTCTTTATCACTTTTAGTTTATCAACTGAATTGCTTGAGGACAAGCAAAGGTTTAAGCTTGGGCGAGTTGATACGTCTCTGTCATATCTACTTTTCCAAAAACGTTTGCCCTTGTTTTGGACTCTAACTTGCATGATTTGAATGGAACTAACCTGGACTGACGTTGTTTTCGGCAGAATTACCATGGTGTTATTTATGTGCAGAAACAAACGTTCTCGGAATGACCTGAAACTTCACGGAGCAACTTTTTGGAAAATATAAAAAATACCTGCAAAAGATGAAGGCCAGGGGCCCACCACCTTTCCACGAGGGTGGGGGCGCGCCCCCCTACCTCGTGGGCCCCCTAGAGCTCCTCCGACTCCAACTCCAACTCTATATATTGTGTTTCGGGGAGAAAAAACCCAGAGAGAAGGATTCATCACGTTTTATGATACGGAGCCGCCACCAAGCCCTAAAACCTCTCGGGAGGGCTGATCTGGAGTCCGTTCGGGGCTCTCGAGAGGGGAATCCGTCGCCATCATCATCATCAACCATCCTCCATCACCAATTTCATGATGCTCACCGCCGTGCGTGAGTAATTCCATTGTAGGCTTGTTGGACGGTGATGGGTTGGATGAGATCTATCATGTAATTGAGTTAGTTTTGGTAGGGTTTGGTCCCTAGTGTCCACTATGTTCTGAGATTGATGTTGCTATGACTTTGCTATGCTTAATGCTTGTCACTAGGGCCCGGATACCAAGATTTCAGATCTGAACCTATTATGTTTTCATCAATATATGAGTGTTCTTGATCCTATCTTGCAAGTCTATAGTCACCTATTATGTGTTATGATCCATTAACCCCAAAGTGACAATAAGCGGGATACTTACCGGTGATGACCGTAGTTTGAGGAGTTCATGTATTCACTATGTGTTAATGCTTTGTTCCGGTACTCTATTAAAAGGAGGCCTTAATATCCCTTAGTTTCCATAAGGACCCCGCTGCCACGGGAGGGTAGGACAAAAGATGTCATGCAAGTTCTTTTCCATAAGCACGTATGACTATATTCGGAATACATGCCTACATTACATTGATGAACTGGAGCTAGTTCTGTGTCACCCTAGGTTATGACTGTTACAAGATGAACCGCATCCGGCATAATTCTCTATCACCGATCCATTGCCTACGAGCTTTCCATATATTGTTCTTCGCTTATTTACTTTTCCGTTGCTATTGCTATCATCACTACAAAATACCAAAAACATTACTTTTACTACGGTTACCTTTTGCCACCGTTACCACTACTATCATATTACTTTGCTACTAAACACTTGGCTGCAGATACTAAGTTTCTAGGTGTGGTTGAATTGACAACTCAGCTGCCAATACTTGTGAGTATTCTTTGGCTCCCCTTGTGTCGAATCAATACATTTGGGTTGAATACTTTACCCTCGAAAACTGTTGCGATCCCCTATACTTGTGGTTTATCAGAGCGCCCAACAAAAAGTTACCTGAAGCGTAAACTACTACCTCAATTCGATGACGAGGCACTTGGGCCTGTACCGTCAGCGCGTAACGCGACTGACTGACCACCACGTGGCCGGGACAAAACGGCAACTCAAGCCGAACACCAGCCTATACTACCTCATCAGGGACACAACAACTCGGGGATATACATATGACCTGCGGAAGGACCTGGAAAAGAGAGCAGGTCAGACCAGATCGATCTATGAATCACGGGGGCGTGCTCCGACGCGCGATGACGGCTATCTAGCCGGACGTGACAAGCATAACCATGTCCGGGCCGAAAACCGTAGACGGACTCCATCCGAGCTACGTCGTGACTTGGCCCGATATAAAGGCGCCACACACCCACTCTGCTTCACTGATGAAGTAATGGAGCATGAATTCCCAGAAGAGTTTAAACCCGTGAATATCGAATCATATGATGGAACAATAGATCCCGCAGTATGGATTGAGGACTTTCTTCTCCATATTCATATGGCCCGTGGTGATGACCTTCATGCCCTCAAATACCTCCCACTAAAACTCAAGGGACCAGCTCGACACTAGTTGAACAGCCTGCCTGAAAACTCCATTGGCAGCTGGGAGGACTTGGAAGATGCCTTCTGCGACAACTTCCAAGGTACATACGTCCGACCTCCGGATGCCGATGGCTTAAGTCACATAGTTCAACAGCCCAGAGAGTCAGCCAGGAAATTCTGGACTAGGTTCCTAACTAAAAAGAACCAGATTGTCGGCTGTCTGGATGCCGAAGCCCTGGCGGCCTTTAAGCACAGCATCCGCGATGAATGGCTCGCCCGACACCTCGGCCAAGAAAAACCAAAGTCCATGGCAACCCTCACGGCAGTTATGACTCGCTTTTGCATGGACGAAGATAGCTGGCTAGCCCGTAGCAATAATAACGCAAGTGAACCTGGCACCTTCGAAGCCAGAAATAGCAACGGCAAGCCCCGACGCAACACACACAAGCGTCGAAACAATGGTGACAATGCCGATGACACGGCGGTCAACGCCAGATTCAGTGGCTCCAAGTCTGGTCAGCGGAAGAAGCCATTTAAAAGAAACAATCCGGGCTCATCCAGCTTGGACTGCATACTCGATCGTCCATGTCAGATCCACGTCACCAGCCAATCATACCAACAGAAGATGTTGGTCTTTAAACAGGCCGGTAAGTTAAATACCGAGAACAAGGAGAAGGGGTCGCAAAGTGAGGATGACGACGAGGAGCCCCGCCCGCCGAACACAGGGAGATAAAAGAAGTCCTCTCCCCCCCCCCCAGTTAAAATGGTGTGCATGATATATGTTACCCATATCCGCAAGAGGGAGCGCAAACGCGCGCTCAGGGACGTCTACATGATAGAGCCAATCACCCCAAAATTCAACCCGTGGTCGTCCTGCCCGATCACCTTCGATCGCAGGGACCACCAGACCAGTATCCATCATGGAGGTTCAGCCGCACTGGTCCTCGACCCAATCATTGATGGATTCCACCTCACGCGAGTCCTCATGGACGGCGGCAGCAGTCTTAACCTACTCTATCAGGATACAGTCTGCAAGATGGGCATCGATCCATCAAGGATCAAGCCCACAAAAACTACCTTTAAAGGAGTAATACCAGGTGTAGAGGCATGTTGCATGGGCTCAATCACATTGGAAGTCGTCTTCGGATCCCCGGAAAACTTTCGAAGCGAAGACTTGATCTTCGATATCGTCCCCTTCCGCAGTGGCTATCACGCACTGCTTGGACGAACTACATTCGCTCGATTGAATGTGGTGCCACACTATGCTTATCTCAAACTCAAGATGCCTGGACCACGCGGTGTCATAACAGTCAATGGAAACACTGAACGCTCCCTCCGTACCGGTCTTCTATGCCACAACCAGCCTTTAGAAGATTTAGCAATTAAGCAAGTTCTAGGTTGAGCCTTTTTAGTGAAATCAACAATGTAAAGATCACCTCTACATATACCAGTAAAGACCATTTTACGATTGTCTCTATGAAACACTTGGCAATCTACCTCAGTAAATAGGACATTGAAACCAAAATCAGCAAGTCTAGATACTGAAAGTAAATTGTACCCAAGAGATTCAACGAACATGACATTTTGTATGGAGTTATCATGTGAGATGGCCACCTTACCTAGGACAACCACCTTACCCTTTGAGTTATCACTAAAGGTGACATACTTTCGAGGGTCGTCGTTTTCAACAAGCTCACGGAACATATCTTTATCTCCGGTCATATGATTAGTACATCCACTATCAAGGACCCATTCCTTTCCTCCGGCCATGTAGCCGCAAAGATTTGCCATAAGACCAAAGTGTCTCATCGCATCATCAAGATCATAGTCACTATCATCATCCTCATTATAGTATCCATGTTCAACATCATCTTGTGATTGATCAACTCCTAGAGAGGGTAATTCATTAGATAAATGATCATTTCTATGGTTATCTTTATGAATTCTAATAGCTTTGGAAATGATATTGCTAATGATTCCAACATATCCTTTGGCACTCGTAAGATTAGTAAGCTCAAATAAGCAGTCACCAAATTTGGGATCATTGGAACTCATCTTAATCAAGGCAATGGACTTATGAAGAATCTCATCTAAGTTCTTCAAGAATAGTTTGGAAAAAGTTCCTCAAGGAATCTCCATATAGTGTAGGCACAATCAAGAGTAGGCAAACATCCAATCAAGTTTCTAGGCAAGCCTCTAGTGATAAGATTAACAGTTCTAAGGTTGTGGATCATGTCAATAGACTCATCAAGGGTAGGATGCAAAGGATCAACATGAGGTGCACAAGGGCTAGTAATGTACTTGTTCAAATGATATCCATTGAAAATCTCAAGCATTTCATTTTCCACTCATAGAAGAACTCTCCATCAAGAATAGGCACTCTATGTCTAAGACTCCCCAAAGTAGACACATCCATCTTCCTTCAAAGGTGTTTAAACCAAGGCAATGGAGACCAAAGCTCTGATACCAATTGAAAGGATCGATAAGAGGTGTCTAGAGGGGGGGTGAATAGACTCTAATCAAGAAAAGTTGCAGTTTTTAATTCTTTAGGTTCATGTGGAGTATTAGCACAAGTTTAAACATTCACAATACATATCAAGCAAGCATGCAAGCATACCAAGAGTATATGAGCAGCGGAAAGTGAAGCATGCAAGTTGCAAGAATGTAAAGAGAAGGGATTGGAGTGTGCAAACGCAATTTGGAGACACGGTGATTTTTTATCCATGGTTCTGATAGGTGGTGCTATCATACATCCACGTTGATGGAGACTTCAACTCACGAAGGGTAACAGTTGTGCGAGTCCACGGAGGGCTCCACCCACGAAGGGTCCACGAAGAAGCAACCTTGTCTATCCCACCATGGCCGTCGCCCACGAAGGACTTGCCTCACTAGGGTAGATCTTCACGAAGTAGGCGATCTCCTTGCCCTTACAAACTCCTTGGTTCAACTCCACAATCTTGTCGGAGGCTCCCAAGTGACACCTAGCCAATCTAGGAGACACCACTCTCCAAGAAGTAACAAATGGTGTGTTGATGATGAACTCCTTGCTCTTGTGCTTCAAATGATAGTCTCCCCAACACTCAACTCTCTCTCATAGGATTGGATTTGGTAGAAAGAAGATTTGAGTGGAAAGCAACTTGGGAAGGCTAGAGATCAAGATTTATGTGGTTGGAATGGAATATCTTGACCTCAACACAAGTGTAGGTGGTTCTCTCTCAGAAAATATGTGTTGGAAGTGTAGGCATGTTCTGATGGCTCTCTCCATGAATGAAGAGTGGATGGAGGGGTATTTATAGCCTCCACACAAAATCTAACCGTTACACACAAATCACCAAACTCGGTGGGACCGATTCAGAGAACTCGGTTAGACCGATTTGGTTCATAATGTGACCGTTAGGTGTTTCGGTGGGACCAACTGGATCAACTCGGTGGGACCGATGTGCTAGGGTTAGGGTAAATGCAAAACTCGGTTTGACCGATTACTCAAACTCGGTGGGACCGATTTGGGTAATAAGCGAAACAGAGAGTTGAGCAAGCAAACTCGGTGGGGCCGACTGCATATCTCGGTGGGACCAAAAATATTGCAATAGGTAACAGAGAGTTTGCAAGCCCATCTTGGTGAGACCGAGATCCCTATCGGTGAGACCGAACTTATTAGGGTTTCTGGCAGTGGCTATGCCAACTGAACTTGGTGGCTCCGGATAGAAAGAATCGATGGGGCCGAGTTGGATATTTGGTGTGGGACATATTTGGAAGTGAGAAAGTGGTTGAGAGCTTTGGAGCATATCACTAAGCACTTTGAGCAAGCAAGCCATTAAGAAACACCTAATCCCTTCTTAATAGTATTGGCTTTCCTATGGACTCAATGTGATCTTGGATCACTAAAATAGAAAATGTAGAGTCCTGAGCTTTGAGCTTGAGCCAATCCTTTGTCCTTAGCATATTGAAGGGGTTCCACATCCTCTAGTCCATGCCACTCCATTGTTGAACTTGTATGAAACATACTAGGTAGAAACATTAGTCCAACAAGAGATATGTTGACATTAATTACCAAAATCACCCAGGGAGCACTTGTGCTTTCACTTTTCTTTCCCACAGGCCCCTCACGATGGCCTGATCATCGATCCTTTCGAAGGATGGATATACCAAGGTGGCAAGCAGCATAGACATGTGGAGGAATCTCTAGGTGGTCTTCTTGACGATCACTCTACCTGTTTTTAGGACCCGCACGCAGCTCCCCCTTGGTCTTGGTATGTTAAATAGCCCTGTTGCTTACCTCACTATTTGTAAAAATACACTTTGACATATTAATCAAATTATAATGGAACAGTTTGCGGCCCAACTTATGTGGCACTGGCTTACTACTTCATTTTATTTCGTTATTCTTATCGATTGCACCCGTACACTTTGGTATGTTTTAATTCGCCAGGGGCTTCATTGCGCCCCATACTACGGCAACAAAGTTCGAACACTTTTACAGTATAGTTCGGCACCCTGAATTTAGCATTATATGCCTCGGCTCTGAATCATGTCTTTGGTCAATAGTTGGGTTGCCCGGTTCCTGTGCTTGCTACCTTACATTCCGTCCTATCGGCTAGGGTAGTAAAGGGAGAACTACTGCGATTGTGTTTCTGGTTTATCCGGATTAACACCTCAGTAGAGAAAGCCGAAAACTGACTGTCATGATACGGCGAGAGCTGGTCAGCTATTCGGAGGTTAAAATCTTTTGCGATTTTTCCGCATTATGCGACGGATTGGCCTCCACCCGATCAGGTGTCTACAGCACCCTAGTACGGATTAACAACTACTAACTAGGGGCTGCGCCTACATTTCTATTGTCAAACTCCTATGACTAAGTGAGGGTTACAAAGCCACATAGTCCGATTGCCTGGTTCATTGCGCTAAACACCTCCTTCAAGGACCAAACTCCTGGATCAAGAGTGTTGTTCTAACCCGAACACCCCCATACTACCTACGTGGGGGCTGAAGCCGATGACTGGCCAACTCTCAGATTTAATAAAACGGCCGCACAGGAGACAAAATTTCAAACAAACAACAAGCATTATATTACATATCAGCTTTGTTGCATATACATGACGGGATAACATGAATGTCTTCATTCAAAGATAATGTGTTTTGCGCACTGGCCCTCTACAATGCAGGATCCCTTCAAGACATCATCAAAATACCACTCGGGCATGCGGTGCTCCTTGCTCGCAGGCGGTCCCTCAGTCGTGAGCTTGACGGCGTCCATCTTCTCCCACTGCACCTTGACACAGGCGAAGGCCATCCGCGCACCTTCGATGCACACCGACCGCTTGATGCAATCAAGCCGAGGGCAGGCATCGACTAGCCGCTTCACGAGCCCAAAGTAGCTATTTGGTATGGGTTCGGCAGGCCACCGACGGATTATCAAATTCTTCATGGCCGTTTCGGCCACCCTATGCAGTTCGGTCAGCTGCTTCAGCTGATCGCTAAAGGGCACCGGATGCTTTGGCGCAAGGTATTGCGACCAGAACAACTTCTCCGTTGAGCTCCCCACTTTGGCTCGGAAGAACTCCGCAGCATCAGTCACACTGCGCGGTAGATCCACAAACGCTCCTGGAGAACTCCAAATCCGGGTCAGTAAGAGGTACCTTTTCTTCACATATTTGCTCTGCATAATCAAGGCCTTCCCCGCCGCGATTTTCCTGGCCTCCTGGATTTCCTAGAGGGTGCCCTGGGCTTCAACTTGGGCCTCTTGTGCGCTTTGGTGGGCCTTAGCAAGTTCGGACTCCTGGTCCGCAATCTTGCGATCCAAGGACTCACATTTCTTTACGGCGTCCTGAAGCTCCTGCTGGACCTCCCCGCCCCTTGCCTCGTGTTTTTCGTGGGCGGCTTGTTCATTTGCCGCTCTCTTTTGGGCTTCGGACAGCGCGCTCTTGAGGGTCTCCACCTCGGTCGCAGCTCCTGCGAAATATCATGATAAAATGATCAACACAAACAATTCATATCTTTCTAGATCTTAATAGGCCATTGCATACCTTGCTTTTCCTCCAGTTGTTTTTGGCCGAGCTCTTCCTCGGCCCGCTCCAAACTTTGCTTCAGTTTGGAGACTTCGGCAGAATGGGAGGTCGCAGCCAGCATCGACGCCTGCTTATTCACATAAACATGTATGGTTAGTCTCCTGCGAAAATTATTTGATCCTCTGTCCGGCTTCTCTTTTCGAGCACCGCACAGAGTCTCAGGGGCTACTGTCTATACTATGACATCCTTTCTGCATAATTACATCGCATACCTCAAAGCCTGTTAGAAGGCTGGTGCAGGCTTCGGTCAGTCCGCTGTTAACAGACCGAACCCTCTCAACCACCATACCCATAAGGATACGGTGTTCCTCAACAATGGAAGCACTTTGAAGCGCTTCCAGTAGAGTATCCGGTGCCTCTGGATGGACAGAGGTCACCGGTGGAATAGGTGCACCTCCTTCTTTTGAAGGAGGTTGCTTGCCTGATTCCGGAGTCGTATGGGCCTCTGGAATAGTATTCGGCTGGGGGCCAAATTGGATATGGCCCCATCGCCAGTCTCCTGGGGGATTTGCTCCCCCATGTGTCCGGCGACCGAGGTATCACCCTCTGGAGCCACCCTGACGGCCTCCTGTACCTCTCCCTGGCCTGGGCAGGTCCTTTGGGACAACACCTCAGCGTCGTTCGTGGCCTTGGGAGAGGAGGCTGCCGGAAGCGACCCGCTGTCCATCACCTTCAGATCCAGCGAATTCCCCAAAGATGAGGATTGATGGGGGCGGGCGTGGGCCGGACTGCAGCACATGATTTGAGATATTAAAACAATGAAGTAAAAGAGTTGGATATATGTGTATATAAGTGCCTTAGAGTACTTACGATTCGGCCAGGGGCTTCTCCCTAGGGCGTCACTTGGAGCTGCTATCAGTGTCCAACGCGGAGTTATCCGCGAGGGAGACCCTCCCCTTCTTGGACGCTTCGGCCTCCAGATCCGTGGAGGTCGTCCTCTTCTTCCTTCCCCCTCAAGGGGAGAGTTTCTTTCTTCCACCTCCTCATCATCCTTGGTGGCGGGGGAGGAGTGGGTTTTGGCGTCTTCGGACGTCACGTCCGAAGTGCCTTTACGGCGAAGGCCGCTTCTTCCCGCCTGGCCCTTCTTTTGGGCCTTCTTCTCCGGCGCCTCGTAGGGCGACAGAACCAGCATCTTCGTCAGAAGTGGGATTACTGGGTTTTCCGGCAACGGATCCGGACACTGGATCCACTCCGCCTTCCTTATCCAGCCCTGGAAAGACACATGGGGAAGCTTAGACATCTTCCTTGAATGTACATGTGAAGGTGAAGGAAATATGCCCTAGAGGCAATAATAAAGTTATTATTTATTTTCTTATTTCATAGTCCTTCTCATAAATAAAATTTCAGATCTTAAGTACTTTATTCAAATAGCAAGGAAAACAAAATAAAATGATATTGCAAGGATAACACATATCATGTAAAGAAGCAAAAACTTAGGCTCAACCAAAACTGACCGATAGTTGTTGAAGAAGAAAGGTGGGATGCCAACCGAGGCATCCCCAAGCTTAGATGCTTGAGACTTCTTGAAATATTAATTAGGGATGCTTTGGTCATCCCCAATCTTGAGATTTTGTGTCTCCTTAATTCCTTTCATATCGCGGTTTTCCCAAATCTTAAAAACTTCATCCACACCAAACTCAACAAGAACTCGTGAGATAAGTTAGTATAAATCCATGCTAAACCTTATCATTCTCTACTGTAGAAAATAACTAAAATTATTATTTAACATTGCCTACTAATTTCCTCTGCATATTTAACACTCCTATCCTCAAATAGAATCATTAAACAAGCAAACATATGCAAACAATGCAAACATAACAGCAATCTGTCTAAACAGGGTAGTCTGTAAGGAATGCAAGAGGAATCATACTTCCCTAACTCCAAAAATTCTGAAAAATTACCACACTGTAGATAATTTGTTGTTACTGATGGTGTAAAAATTTCAAGATTTTATCATGTTCTGACTATTCACAAATATTCAAGACATAACAGAAAACTTTCTGTTTTTAAAACAACAACATATGGACTTGCAAAATAAGTATGGTAAAAGCTATACTTGACCCTTTTATTGAACTAAAAGATGAGAAACATTACTCTAAATAACAGCGAGCAAATCCTAATAAAACAAAATGATGCTCCAAGCAAAACTCATATCATGTGATGAATAAAAATATAGCCTCAAGTAAAGTTACCGATGAACTAAGACGAAAGAGGGGATGTCATCCGGGGCATCCCCAAGCTTGGGCTCTTGGTTGTCCTTGAATATTACCTTGGGGTGCCTTGGGCATCCCCAAGCTTAGGCTCTTGCCACTCCTTATTCCATAGTCCATCGAATCTTTACCCAAAACTTGAAAACTTCACAACACAAAACTCAACAGAAAACTCGTAAGCTCCGTTAGTATAAGAAAGCAAATCACCACTTAGGTACTGTCAGGACAAGATTCATAATTTTTCTCACATGATGCCTACTGTACCATATCATTTCTACAATTTATATTAAGCAATATAAGTCATAGAAACTAGAAAACAAGCAAACTATGCATCGAAAACAAAGTCTGTCAAAAACAGAACAGTCTATAGTAATCTGTAACTCTCGAATACTTCTATAACTCCAAAAATTCTGAAAAATTAGGAAAACCTGAGAAATTTGTTCTTTAATATTCCGAAAAAAGAATAAGTATTTTATCGCACTCCTGTTAAAAATGAAAACTAATCTCCTTAACGCAAAAGTTTCTATTTTTCAGCAAGATCAAATCAACTATCACTATAAGCCATCCCAAAGGTCTTACTTGGCACTTTATTGAAACTTAAAACATGATTAATACAGTAGCATAATCATGAGAACACACAAAAAAGTAGGTATAAATGTTGGGTTGTCTCCAAACAAGCGCTTTTCTTTAATGCCTTTCTAGCTAGGCATGATGATTTCAATGATGCTCACATAAAAGATAGGAATTGAAACATAAAGAGAGCATCAAGAAGAATATGACTAACACATTTAAGCCTAACCCACTTCCTATGCATAGGGATTTTGTGATCAAACAATTTATGGAAACAAGAATCAACTAGCATAGGAAGACAAAACAAGCATAACTTCAAAACTTTTAACACATAGAGAGGAAAGTTGATATTATTGCAATTCCTACAAGCATATATTCCTCCCTCATAATAATTTTCAGTAGAATCATGAATGAATTCAACAATATAACTATCACATAAAGCATTCTTTTCATGATCTACAAGCATAGAATTTTTATTACTCTCCACATAAGCAAATTTCTTCTCATGAATAGTAGTGGGAGCAAACTCAACAAAATAACTATCATGCGAGGCATAATCCAATTGAAAGTTAAAATTATGATGACAAGTTTCATGGATATCATTATTATTTATAGCATACATGTCATCACAATAATCATCATAGATAGGAGGGATGCTTTCATCATAATAAATTTGCTCATCAAAACTTAGGGGACAAAAAATATCATCTTCATCAAACATAGCATCCCCAAGCTTATGGCTTTGCATATCATTAGCATCATGGATATTCAAAAAAGATGAAGCATATGAGGCAACCTCAATTCCATTTTTGTAGTTTTTTATAGACTAAACTAGTGATAAAACAAGAAACAAAAAGATTCGATTGCAAGATCTAAAGATATACCTTCAAGCACTCACCTCCCCGGCAACGGCGCCAGAAAAGAGCTTGATGTCTACTACACAACCTTCTTCTTGTAGACATTGTTGGGCCTCCAAGTGCAGAGGTTTGTAGGACAGTAGCAAATTTCCCTCAAGTGGATAACCTAAGGTTTATCAATCCGTGGGAGGCGTAGGATGAAGATGGTATTTCTCAAACAACCCTGCAACCAAATAGCAAAGAGTCTCTTGTGTCCCCGACACACCCAATACAATGGTAAATTGTATAGGTGCACTAGTTCGGCGAAGAGATGGTGATACAAGTGCAATATGGATGATAGATATAGGTTTTTGTAATCTGAAAATATAAAAACAACAAGGTAACTAATGCTAAAAGTGAGCACAAACGGTATTAGAATGCTTCGAAACAATGCCTAGGGTTCATACTTTCACTAGTGCAAGTTCTCTCAACAATAATAACATAATTAGATCATATAACTATCCCTCAACATGCAACAAAGAGTCACTCCAAAGTCACTAATAGTGGAGAACAAACGAAGAGATTATTATAGGGTACGAAACCACCTCAAAGTTATTCTTTTCAATCAATCCATTGGGCTATTCCTATAAGTGTCACAAACAGCCCTAGAGTTCATAGTAAAATAACACCTTAAGACACAAATCAACCAAAACCCTAATGTCACGTAGATACTCCAGTGTCACCTGAAGTATCCACGGGTATGATTATACGATATGCATCACACAATCTCAGATTCATCTATTCAACCAACACAAAGAAATTCAAAGAGTGCCCCCAGTTTCTGCCAGAGAGTCAAGACGAAAACGTGTGCCAAATGCTATGCATAAGTTCACAAGGTCACATAACTCGCAAGTTGATCACCAAAACATACATCAAGTTAATCAATAGAATACCCCATTGTAACCATGGGTATCCCACGCAAGACATACATCAAGTGTTCTCAAATCCTTAAAGACTCAATCCGATAAGATAACTTCAAAGGTAAAACTCAATCCATTACAAGAAGGTAGAGGGGGAGAAACATGATAAGATCCAACTATAGTAGCAAAGCTCATGATACATCAAGATCATGCCAAATCAAGAACACGAAAGAGAGAGAGAGAGAGATCAAACACATAGCTACTGGTACATACCCTCAGCCCCGAGGGTGAACTACTCCCTCCTCGTCTTGGAGAGCGCCGGAATGATGAAGATGGACACCGGTGATGATTCCCCTTTCATCAGGGTGCTGGAACAGGGTCCGATTGGTTTTTGGTGGCTACAGAGGCTTGCGGCGACATAACTCCTGATCTAGGTTATTTTCTGGAGGTTTCTCTATTTATAGGAATTTTGGCGTAGGTCTCACATCAGGGGGGTCTCCGAGTCATCCATGAGATAGGGGGCGAGCCCAGGGGGCGCCCTCCACCCTCGTGGATGGCTTTGGACTCTTCTGGCCCAACTCTTTTACTTTGGGGGCTTCTTTTGGTCCATAAAAATCATCAAAAATTGTCACGTCAATTGGACTCCGTTTGGTATTCCTTTTCTGTAAAACTCAAAAATAAGGAAAAAACAGAAACTGGCACTAGGCTCTAGGTTAATAGGTTAGTCCCAAAAATCATATTAAATAGCATATAAAACATCCAAGATGGGTAATATAATAGCATGGAACAATCAAAAATTATAGACACGTTGGAGACATATCATAGACCAAGTCCTCACAAGAAGCAGGTTGCTTTTCATGTGTCGTCCAGTGATGACGAATCTGATGATGATGAACTCGCTGAAATCATCGGAGATAGACAACAGAGGGTCGCTAGAGCCAAAGGAAGTGAAGTGCCTCTTCTTCTGGATCCCAAGTTGATCCTTGAGTACATTGATCTCTGGCACAAGGACCCCAACACATCTATGTCAGACTTCAAGCTCACTCCTGGCCAGAGTCACATGTTGATCGTCTTCATTGGCGAAGAAAAGTGGAAATATGAGAAGGTCAGACAACTGAAGAAAGCTCAATACAAGAAGGAGTGCTTTCTGAAGAAAAACGATGTCAAGATGAAAAAACTGATGAACTTGTTGCTATACAGTCTAATGCCTCCTTTGGTTTGGAGGAATTTCATAGAAATTTTAGAGGATAGGATTTTTATAGGATTTTTTTCTTTAGAGCCATTTGGTTCATAGGAATAGATTCCTATTCCTACATAGGATTGGTTCCTATCCTCCACATTTCATAGGAAAATAAAAATGAGCCTAGACTCAATGGAAAAATTCCTTTGGTGTCAACCAAATGACATCTCATTTCCTATTCCTACTCATAGGATTTGAGATACATGCCATCTCATTTCCTACAAAATTCCTATTCCTATGATAATCCTATCCTATGAACCAAAAGAGGCCTAAGATTAAACAACTCAGTGATGAATTCAGCACCTACCATGCAGATTGGCTTGGAGCCAAAGTCATATTTGTGAGACTGGCTAAAGGTTTCACCTCAAATGTTGCTGCCCCAATGCAACATGAATCTCCTCAGGCTGAAGCATCTGCCCAGCCAACTGAAGGTCATGCCAGCACCGCTGATGAAAATCAGGCTGCTGAAGAAACTGAAAGTACCAGGGCTGATGAAGATATCCCAGCCGCTGGTGAAATTGCCACGGCAACCACTAGTGTTGCGCCTGAAGAACAAGCTAGGCCAGGTGAAGCATCTTTCACTCGCCTGAACACATTGACAATGCTAGGACAACTGAATCAGTTGCGCCTGAGGAAAAAGAACCAATTTCCTCTGCTCCTCCTGCACCAACACCATGCCCAGTTCTTCCTTCTGTATCAGAAGCGAAGAAAACCAAAACTGCGGAGCGAGCAACCATGAATAAAAGGAAAGCATCAGCCGCCTCAGAGTCTTCAGTACCAAAGAAGATGAAGACTTTGACAAGCTCTTTTGACAATCCCATCGATGCTATTCCTGTTTCGAGCATGCCATAAAAGGAACTCGTTCCCTTTGGTGAGGATTATGAGATCCCAAGAGGATCTGATGAAGATGTTCCTTCTGCTGCTTCGTCAGAGCAGTTGGACGAAGAAATTGAAGTGGAGGATATCCCTTCAACTTCATTGGTATCATCGCCCATGCCTCAATTCACAGTTGAAGAGGAAGGCGTTGAGGAAATTGATGTAGAAGAAGAAGACATGGACATTGGGTGCTCCACTCCTGTTATGAATGATGACTATTGGGAAAGTCAGGACCCCAATTCTCCATTGTTCACCCCACTGCAACAGATTCCTCAGTCCTCTGCCCAGACTAAAGAAATTCCTATGGGCTTTGAAGAACCTCAAGCTTCTCTTCTCATCATACCTGAAGAAATTCCAGCCACTAGTACTGATGCTCATGCTGTTGAAGAAATGGAGACCCAGGCTGCCACTGAAGATGTTGGCACTGAAATTCCTCAGGCTGCGGCTCCTGAGACTGTGATTCCTGAGGCTGCGAAGACATTGACTAATACTCCTCAGCCCAAGCTGAAGAATCCCTTCTCAAAGAAGCAGAAATTCAAAGCAGATGACTTCTTTCATGAGCATGTATTCTTCACTGACTACACCCCATATGACTCTGTCCGTCTTCGAAGGAAGCGTTTCTGGACAGCAAGTCGGATGAATTTCTATTCTTCTCTACTTTTTGACAAAGACAAGATCTTCGACCATGATCATATTCCTCATGTTGACATGGAATCGCTGCCTTGCTTCACCCCAGTCCTCAGTGTTCCTCATGATGCTGTGCTACTCAACCTCTGCACCGATACCGTTGACTGGAATGAAGAACTAATTCTTCAGTTCTATGCGATGCTGCACATCACCGGCAATGTTGATGTGAATTCTTGGGTGTTGGACTGGATGACAGAAAACACGCACTTCAAAGCACCAGCCTCTGAACCGCTTCATGCGCTGCCTGTCAGTCCTCCCCTTGAAGGTGCCTAGCTCATCTACCATGAACCTGAGCTATCTGATCATTACATGCAAGTATTGATGAAGCCGCTGAATCCTGGTCAAGCCCCCAGAACCAATTTCCTCGTGAAGGAATTGCTATATGTGCCGAGGACTATCTATCGCATTCTAACCAAGACCCCGAGTCCTATCAAAGGCCACGATTCTAATGAAGAAGAAGTCGTTGGCATCATGAAGAATTTTCTATTCAACATCATTCATGGTGTTCGAATCAACTACCATGGTTTCTTCATGAGGACTCTAGCCAATGTTGCACTGTCACCTTTTGAGTTGAAGCCTTACGCTCCTTGGATTATGAGATTCCTCAAATCAAGGTCTTCAATCAATTACAAGGCAGACTTTCAGAATCATCTCAGCTACTTGCCACCCATTGAAGTCTTCAAACGGTCTATTTCCTCATCTGATGAGAAGGGCAAGTCTTCTATTATCGATGAAGGCATTCGTCCTTTGGATAGATAGTTTCGTAAAGCTGCATCCTACTCCATCAATGATGACTCTGCCACTCATAACTCTGCCACCAATGCTTCAAAGAATAAATCCCCAAGGCACGGCTCCAAGGGTGCTGACTGATCGTGAGCTTCTCCTCAGTCTTCACCAAATGGTCGATCGCAACCATAAATGGGTCAAGCGCCAGTTTGGTTCAATTCTTCAGAACATGACCATCACTCAGAATTCACTGAAGAAGAACCATTACTACCTCCATGAAGTATTTGATCGCACCTGGGATGTACTATCTCATCTCTACGGTGAAGATGACCTCAAGAAGATGGGCTTCAAGCAGGACTTTGACTGGTGTCAGCCACATTCGAAGAAATTCAAGAAGGTCAAAGTTCCTCACTTGGTGGCCAGCTCTTATTCCTCATCGCGTGAAACTAATGAAAATGAAGACTTGGACGACACTGTGGCAGGCCCTACTTCAACAACCGACCCAAACAACGCTGGCGCTCCTCCATCGACTTCATGATGATATTCTTCAGGGGCGTTAGTCCTCACTTTTCATCCCTTTTGATCATTCGATGACAAAGGGGGAGAAATTTGAGTTAGTCTCCAAGCGGGTCTATCTACATGGGCGTTTTTTTTGCTAAGTTACAACTCTCGTTCTTCTGAAAACTTTGTTGGATCGAGTTGTAATCTTAACTTCGATGGTGGTCTGATACTTTCGCTATGTTCTTCTGCATGTTGTTTCCTCATGTACGATGATGCACGCATGCTGAATTACATCAGTCACCATATTTCATCATGCATTTCAAATTCTTCATATTATATGTTAAATGCGTGTATGAATTACAAGATATAGGGGGATCTCCATGATACTACTCTTCAATGTGCATTGCTTCTCAAAAGCAAATTCCTCACACATGCACATCTTTAGGGGGAGTTTTTCTATATTTTGCAATCAAATTCCTGAATATCAGTATTTACACTTCATATGTTTATTCCCATTGAAAACTTAACCTATATTATTATCAATCACCAAAAATGGGGAGATTGTAAGTGCATCTAGTGCCCCTTAGTGATTTTGGTGTATTGAAGACTTATAAGTTAAGGGACTAATGTGTTTGTGAGTGTACAAAGGTCTATAAGTCTATGAGGAGTTTGATATTTACAGAGAAAGTCGACCCCTAAAAATGAATGTCTTCAACTGAAGATTTTGGTTTTCTGAAGACTTTGAAAGTGAAGAAATTGATGTGATCCTGAAGACTTGGTATTGATGCGAGGAACATGAAGCGTGAAGACTTTTGTTTTCGTAGTTTCATTTTCTCTTTCTTGAGTCATAGGAAACACCGTATTGTTAAAAGGGGTCGAGGTAAAACTAAGAAAAAGTTTCCAAGTGATGCTCATCTCAAAATCCTACACCTACCAATCCTTTCGAGTGAAACCATTGGAAATCTCATACAGTCCAGTCAATTTCTTCAGTGATAGAGACGAAAATCTTCTGTTCTCTGAGGAATTTATTCTGACTAAGGAGTTAGGAATTCACCAGTGCGGATTGCCTACAAGTGAGGAACATGATAGCCCCGAGGAACTTGATAGCCAAATTTTCGACCGTTGTTGTGCTGCGTGCCAGCTGTCTCAAAATATCCACCCACCTAACGGTCATATCATTGAAAGGCATTTATGTCTTGTCATGTCGGGCTGCTCCCTAGGCTATAAATAGCCACCCCCTATAACCACTAGCTGGTTGGCTGCTCCGCGAGAAACTGACACTTGTCATTGAGAGCATTTCATCCTTCAAGGACTTTGAGCGAAAATCATCAAGTGAGGAAAACCCAAAACCCCAAACCAAACACCTACAAACCCAAAGTGATTGAGCATCACTGAAGAGATTGTTCCTGTGTGGAACCGACATTTGTTACCTTTAAGGACTGTGCATCCTCCAGACGGTTAGGCGTCATGGTCTAGAGCATCCAAAAGGAAATTATGGATCACCGGGTGACCAAGTTTGTGAAGGTTTGGAAGTCACCTGAAGACTTACCACGAGTGATTGGGCGAGGTCCGTGTGACATTAGCTCAAGGAGAGTACGGTAAGAACTGTGTGTCCTCAGATTTAAATACCTAACCGTTCCAACCAGACGTACAACTGTCACAACAGTTGGAACTGGTCTACCAAATCATTATCTTCACCGAGCTAACTGGTTTTATTTCTTCAACCCTTTCATTTCCTCATTACTGTGTTGTGTACTTGATCGCTATTGTTTGAAAACTTTGACTGAAGACTTTCTTAATTTTCTCAGTTTAATTTCTTCAGTCAGTTTGTCTTCAGCCTGCTTATCCTGTGTTTATGCTTTCTGTACTCTGTGCTTGTTTTCATTTCATCATGATGATTGTGCCTTTGTTCTGTTATGTTTGCACCTGAATACTTATTCCGCTGCTAGTCGTTCGTGACTTAGGAATTTCTTCACCCTGAAATTCCTCAGTGACGAATTTGTAAAAATCGCCTATTCACCCTCCCTCTAGCCGACTTGATGCATTTTCATAACTATATCGAAATCCTGCTTGAAATCAATATTTAATTTTGAATGGAAACAATGAGGCGGCGATTGATATCGAACTAAAGTCTGTTTATGACAAGTGAAACACACATGTCTTTTATGTGCAATAAAAAAAGTCTTTATGCACATAGCCAATGCGGTCATATGAAATACTTCCTTCATAAAGAAGAATATGGACGAGGATTTGAGGCTCTCAGGTGCCACACACCCCTATATGAATATAGCACTAAAAACATATTAGAAAATTAAAAAAAAAAACAGAAATTTCGGGATATCCAACCTGGGAGTCCATTGTATATCCGTGTTCAGTTTTGTGAGGAATGGGTGCTCGAGGTAATGTAATAAAAAAGAAAAAAATTGTTATGTTTAGAAAAAAAAATTGGATATACTGTATGTCAAACCGTAATTCCTGTGCCGCGGATACCGCAGGCATCCATTTCCCACGAAAATGAACACATGTGTACAATGAATACTTATTTTTGATATCCAAAATTCAGATTTTTTTTAAAATTTCTTATTTTTAATACTATTTTTAAATACGAGTGCGTGCACCCGGGTGCTTCAATGCATTTCCCATCGTTTAGATCACTACGCTCCATATTCATAGGGCGACTTCGCTAGAGCAACTGCTCTAGTTGCTACGAGAAGGTTTCGGAAGTGTTCGGTTCTTTCCAGAGTTCCAGATGCATCTCCTTGCTTCTCTTGTGTGTTGCCGCTTTATAATGCAACCCGTCTCCGTGTGTTCAAGCAGAGCGACCAAAGAGCAAAGTGACGAAGAGCACACTGCAACTCACCGAGCAGAGTTTGTTACAGGACACATGGCTTTAGCTCGCCTGTGCCTCAAGAAGGCCCTCGCCGGCCGCGCGGCAGCTATGGCGAGGCCAGCATCAGCCAGTTCTCACGGAGGAATGGACCTCCGGTCCCTCTTCTCCTCCGCGGCAGCTGACAGCGCCGCGACCAGGGCTCCCCTGGAAGGAGAGACGAACCGCCGGGAGGTCGCCGTGGCGGACCGTTCCAGCTCTGCCACTGCTCCCGGGGGCCGTTGGCCTTGGAGAGACCTTCGGGACTTCGCGCCATTCCGCCTCGTCAACGGTACATAGCGGCTACTCCGTCCGTACTTCTTTCCAGACTGTCGCGCACGCCGTCCCGCCGGCGGTTGTTGACGTAGGTGTACATGCAGGGCTTGGGAGCGCGCTGTCGCACGTCGCGGAGACCCTGAGCCGGCCGCTGGAGCGGTGGCGGCCGCTGTTCGGGAAGGTGCGGGAGGACGAGGAGCGGTACAGGCTGCGGTTCGAGGTGCCGGGGCTGGGGAAGGACGACGTGCGGGTCACCGTGGAGGACGGCGCGCTGGTCATCCGGGGCGAGAAGAGGGTGGAGGATGAGCACGGTGGCGACGGCGAATGGTGGTCGACGAGCAGCTACGGGTGCTACCACGCGAGCCTGCTGCTCCCGGAGGACGCGCGGGTGGACGGGATCGCGGCGGAGGTGAAGGACGGCGTGCTGTACGTGACGGTGCCGCGCGTGCCCGGGAGCCAGAGGAGCGTCACTGAGGTGAAGGTGCAGTGAGAACGTCCGTCGGTCATCGCATAGTGTATCGGCTGCGCGCACTGCTGTGTTGTGCATGCGTGGACACTTGTCTTTGTTTGTCTGTGTGGATTGTGTATGTGTGCACGTATGCTCTTTTCCTTTTCTATTGTAATAAATGATCGATCCGACTTTATTTCGTGCCTAGACCACATGATGTAAATGATGTAAGGGCATCTTCAACAGCAACCCAATTTTCCTTTTATAGATCAAGGACCAGTTCGTAAACACGCATATCAAAATCTCTCGGCTGCATACAAATGGGGCTTCAAGTTTGGCGACTAGCTGGAATCATATCAACCACAATGCAGTCGGTTCCTGACGAGGAAACGCCTATAGGGTTGGCCCACAACTACGTTTAGCCTAGTTAAAGGCTCGGACCCATTTATTATTAGATGCATTAAAACAAAGATGTTAGAAAGCCTCTCACGTTATCAACAATTTTGATCGTTAGATCATTTTTGACCGTCCAATGAACCTCTTCCTTGTTAGGTCGCGCGTCTGAATCATTTTGGACCGTCCGATGAACCTCTTCCTCCCGTGTGGGCCGCTACTCTAGAAACAAATTTTGAGGCTTCTCATTCGCTCCCAAATAGACAATCGTGATGTTGACACCGCACAGGCCCCTCCCCCTCCCCGATCTCTTGACCTAGGGTGAAACCTATGCGCGCCGTCACTACTGCCATCGCCGCAACTATGTCATCGTCGCTGTCGAGAGAGAGAGAGAGAGGGAGGGAGAGAGACGCCACTACTGTCGTCGCCGTTGCCGAGAGAGAGAGGGAGGGAGGGAGGGAGGGAGAGGGAGAGGGAGAGAGAGACGAGGGTGGTTGATGGCAACAACGGTGACGGGCAAATGAGCTTGCGAAACTCAAGCGTCGGTGGTTGGGCCAGGCCAGGGACTTCATCCGTAAGCGCACCTGCACTACCGACGATGACAGCTCAACCGCCATGGTAGGGCAGCCGCCAGCCGCCATGGTAGGGAAGTGTCTCTTCGTTTTGTTGGGAAATCTCAACCGGGTTGTCTCCTTTTCCATTTTTGTTTTTTCATCAGTACTAATTTCTATATTTCTTGGTGGGATGGCGACGTTGCCAAATCCCTAGCACTCACCACAGCACGGCGGCAGCTACCTGCACCACTTCACCGTTCATTGTAATGAAAGCATGATGTGATGAGCTTCTTCTAGAGGCTTAGAGGTGAAGCCCGAGGAGGAAGGGAGGGATGCATTGTCACGCTCGATCTTGACATCTTGTACTGACAGTTTGACATAGTGATGGGCGACAGTGGGAAGCCTACTGGAATCAACTTTTGAGATTCGATCCCCTCTACTTCCTTAACATAGTTCAAATGATACACACTATGCTTAGTATTTCGTTTCCAAGGAATAAGATTTGGACTGTTTTCCTGCAAAAAAGTTCGCAATATAAATATATGGATGATGACGCTTTGATTAGTGGCCCGTGCGGATCACCCGACAAGCGGGGCGTCGGCTGGGTTTGCTCAAGCAAACTCTCTTCCTGATTAACTTTTTATGTCTCATGTTTCTTTTGTCTATCCAAACTTTGATTCCATTACGGTGTACATGGCATGTGTTTGATGCAATGCACAAGAGGAATCATTGGGCTCAACGGTCTTTATTTTCTATGTACAAGGAGCCGAGGAGTACATCATGGACTCACTACAGCATATGCCATTAGTCTCCGTAGTCCATTGCTGTAACTAATGTTCATATCAATTTACCATATGGAATATTAAAGTTTCACTCCACATCAAGATCTTTATGTGGTTCGTCCATAAAGAAGTCATCTTGACCAAAGATCATTTGATGAAAAGGAATTAGGTTGGTAATCCCAGGTGCTGTTCTTGTGATCAAAACGAAATGATTAAACACCTCTTTCTCGAGTGTCCACTTGCAAAATTGTTATGGCGATCTATCCACATAGATTTTAACATCCAACCTCCAATGAGCATAAACACGTTATTTGTAACGTGGCTTAATGAAGTAGACATACACATAGCTAAACATATTCGGATAGGGTATGTGCTTTATTATGGGCTATATGGAACACTACAAATGATATGATTTTTAATGGTACAACATTCACCAATTTTTCGCAGGTTATCCAGAGCTACAGCATGGATTCGTATGTGGTCGTTACTCATGCGGACTACAGGGGGTCTATGGTTTTTGGGTGCAACCGCTGGGAGACGGTAGTATGGGCTATCTTCAGCCGATTTGGATGGCGAGTTAATAATAGGCTAGATGTGTAGGCATCGTAGCATGTTCTTTATCGTCGGATCTGGCGCTTTATTACCAGATTTTGAGCTTCCTTGGATGTTAAGACACTGCTTTGATTTCTAATAATATGGCTACATGCATCGACTGATGTAGAAGCCAAAGGTATTCCTTCTTTTCAGAAAATAAATAAATAATTATGTTATAGGTAAATATGTGTTGGCTCAAGATTCATCAGAGTTATTCACTTCTTAACATGTGGACCACTCCCCGATCTCTTGACCTAAGGTGAAACCTATGCGCTGCCACTACTGCCATCGCCGCCACTACTGTCGTCGCCGCTGCAGAGAGAGAGAGAGAGAGAGAGAGAGAGAGAGAGAGAGAGAGAGAGAGAGAGAGAGAGAGAGAGAGAGAGAGACGAGGGTGGCTGATGGCAACATCGGCGATGGGCAAACGAGGTTGCGAAACCCAAGCGGAGGTGGTCGGGCCAAGCCGGGGACTTCATCCGTAAGCGCGTCTGCGCTACCGACGATGATGGCTCAACTAAGGTCCTCTTGATGGATCCCCACGCCAGGGTGTTTGTCGGCGCGCTGGTGGTGGTAGCGCAGTCGTTAACCACCATGGTAGGGAAGTATCTCTTCATTTTGCTGGGGAACCTCAACCTGGTTGCCTCCTTCTCCATCTTTCTTTTTTCACCAGGACTAATTTCTATGTTTCTTGGTGGGTCGGCGAGGTTGTAAAATCCCTAGCACTCACCACAGCACGACGGCGGCTACCTACACCACCTGGCCGTTCATTGTTATGGAAGCGTGATGTGATGAGCTTCTCCTAGCGGCTTAGAGGCGAAGCCAGGGGAGGAAGGGTGGGATGCATTGTCATGCTCGATCTTGACATCTTATATTGACAGTTTGACACAGTGCTGGGTGATAGTGGGAAGCCTACTGGAATCAACTTTTGATGTTCGATCCCCTCTACTTCTTTAACATTGTTCAAATGATACACACTATGCTTAGTATTTTGTTTCCTAGGAATAAGGTCTGAAATATTTTCCTGCAAAAAAGGTTCGCAATATAAATATATGGATGGTGACGCTTTGATTAGTGGCCCGTGCGCTGATCACCCGGCAAGCCGGGCGCCAGGTGAGTTTGCTCAAGCGAACTCTCTTCCTGATTAACTTTTTGTGTCTCATGTTTCTTTTGTCTATCCAGACTTTGATTTCCATTACGGTGTACATGCCATGTGTTTGGTGCAATGCACAAGAGGAATCATTGGGCTCAACTGTCTTTATTTTCTATGTACGAGGAGCCGAGGAGTACATCATGGACTCACTACAGCAGATGCCATTAACCTCCGTAGTCCATTGCTGTAACTGATGTTCATATTAATTTACCATATGGAAGATTAAAGTTTCACTCCGCTTCAAGATCTTTATGTGGTTCGTCCATAAAGAAGTCATCTTGACCAAAGATAATTTGATGAAAGAGAATTGGGTTGGTAACCCCAGGTGTTGTTTTTGTGATCAAAACGAAACGATTAAACACCTCTTTCTCGAGTGTCCACACTACAAAAAAAATACACTTTCGTGATGATACATGTTTGTCACAGTAGGTCGTGTTTTTTATCATGCATGTACATCCATGACGATTTTATGACAAAATCAAGATAGTCATACCTGTGCTATCATAGAAGTGTTCCATGACATTACCAAAATTATCATCACGGAAGTGTCCACTTCCATGACGATAAATCGCGCGTCACAGAAGTGCTTTCGTCAAGGGTGACCGACACGTGGCATCCACCGTAACGGAACGCTGTTAAGCTATCAGGTCCGGTTTTGGATCCGATAACCCACTAACAGCCCCGACCAATGGGGATTTTCTACGTGTAAAATCATCATTGGCTAGAGGAAACACGTGTCGGCTCACCGTTGGGACAGATGTCATCCACTCATTGGACCGAAGGCACCTATGATACGTCGACACGTGGCACGGCCGAACAGAGGCCCATTCCTGTGAAAAGGCCGACCTGTTTGACTTGGTCAAAAGGTGGTGGGCCGTCCCACGAAAAGCCTGTTAACGGCCTATTCGCATATAGCCCATTTATAGCCCGCTAACCCAGGGCCCGTTACGACCTATCCGAATTAGGCCCAATAGCGTCATCTGGGCCGTCCAATATGATTCCCGCCCATTTTAAGTTCCGGCCCATGTATGGCCCATGATGTCTTTTGACCCATATGAGGCCCTTTGTAACTCTTGGCCCATTAACGACCTATGGTGAAACTGGCCCGTAATGAATAGTGTATCACTTTATACCCATTAACGGCCCATTAATCCATTGGGTCGTTTGCAGCCCATGTTATCTTTCGGCCTTCTCAGGGCCCATTTATTCTTGGCTCATTTCTAGCATTTGGTTACTTACGGCCCGTTACTGCTATTTTCTGCTTGTGGGCCAAATTCAGCCCATGGTTACAGTCGGGCCGTTTGCGGACCGTTAATACGTTGGGCCATTTTCATAGCATCATCAAATACGGCCTATTAACGACGGCCCGTTATGGTCGGCCCATGAACGGACGACTCCAACTCTAGCCCGTTTACGGTCATAATGCAGTCTGTTTTTGGCCCATGTTTGGCCAATCGATCATACGACCCGTATAAGGCCCATTGATGATACGGCCCGTAGAAGGCCCATTGTTTTTATGGCCCGTAGAAGGCCCATTGTTTCAATGGACCGTAGAAGGCCCATTGTTTCTACGGCCCGTAGGAGGTCTAGTGTCACTGTAGTAAATATGTAGCCCATGGCCTGTTAAAGGCGGGAAACTACTATAGGTTTAGACCTGCTAATGGCCCAAGATGATTATAGGCCCACGTTTTGGCCCATATGAGTAATGAGCCGGCCTGAAGACCGATAACACTGAGATCCACTGAACCTTCCGGACTAAATTACATCATACCGACCAAAGAATAAACCTAGACTATACAATAAAGAAATTACAGCATATTACATCCACTGGGAATCAAAGTTCGCTACCGGTGATAATAAAGCGCAACATGACCGCGGATTACATACACTGGGCATCAAAGGTCGCCACCAGTGCATGTAAACGCGCCGACAAAAGAATATACAAAACCGAGAGTACTTCAGAAGGCACTAGACCTGGCAAGGTCGGGCCCCGCAAGCAGCCGAACAAGCTGGTGAGACCTCAGTTGTGTCAACGATAGATGCTTCATCCCTAGTTGTATGGCACCATAGTGCGCAAGGCAGTCCCGTGACATATTCATTACATCTTTGACTTCAAATCGGAGCTGAGCTGAAGCAAGCCTTTCCGCTTTAAGTTAAGACTGAAGAAGTCAAACTGATTGAGGCAGCGACTACACAGAGGTTGTCTCACACCTGCTGGTGAGTAGCTTCAACTCACTGTCTTCATCAAGACAGGACCTTGGGGTCATCTCGCTGTCCTCAAGATGGTTTGGCTCACTATTGATGACCCACAAGTATAGGGGATCTATCGTAGTCCTTTCGATAAGTAAGAGTGTCGAACCCAACGAGGAGCAGAAGGAAATGATAAGCGGTTTCCAGCAAGGTATTCTCTGCAAGTACTGAAATAAGTGGTAACAGATAGTTTTATGATAAGATAATTGTAACGAGCAACAAGTAACAAAAGTAAATAAAGTGCAGCAAGGTGGCCCAATCCTTTTTGTAGCAAAGGACAAGCCTGGACAAACTCTTATATAATGTAAAGCGCTCCCGAGGACACATGGGAATATCGTCAAGCTAGTTTTCATCACGCTCATATGATTCGCGTTCGATACTTTGATAATTTGGTATATGGGTGGACCGGTGCTTGGGTGCTGCCCTTACTTCGACAAACATCCTGCTTATGATTAACCTCTATTGCAAGCATCCGCAAATACAACAAAATTATTAAGGTAAACCTAACCATAGCATGAAACATATGGATCCAATTCAGCCCCTTACGAAGCAACGCATAAACTAGGGTTTAAGCTTATGTCACTCTAGCAACCCATCATCTACTTATTACTTCCCAATGCCTTCCTCTAGGCCCAAACAATGGTGAAATGTCATGTAGTCGACGTTCACATAACACCACTAGAGGAGAGACAACATACATCTCATCAAAATATCGAACGAATACCACATTCACATGACTACTAATAGCAAGACTTCTCCCATGTCCTCAGGAACAAAAGTAACTACTCACAAAGCATAAACATGTTCATAATCAGAGGGGTATTAATGTGCATATAGGATATGAACATATGATCTTCCACCAATTAAACCAACTAGCATCAACTACAAGGAGTAATTAACACTACTAGGAACCTACTAGCACCAATCCCGGACTTGGAGACAAGAATTGGATACAAGAGATGAACTAGGGTTTTGAGATGAGATGGTGCTGATGAAGATGTTGATGGAGATTGCCCTCTCCCGATGAGAGGAGCGTTGGTGATGATGACGGCGATGATTTCCCTCTCTGGGAGGGGAGTTTCCCCGCCAGAACAGCCCCGCTAGAACCCTAGATTGGCTGCGCTAAGGTTCCGCCTCGTGGCGGCGGAGTTTCGTCCGAGAAGATGGCTTATGATTTTTTCCCATCGAAAGAGTCCATATAGCAGAAGATGGTCAGTGGAGGGCCACCAGAGGGCCCACGAGGTAGGGGGCGCACCCAGGGGGTAGGGCGCGCCCCCACCCTCGTGGGCAGGGTGTGGCCCCCCTGGTGAAGTTCTTGCGCTCAATGTTTTTTATATATTTGGAAAACATCATCCGTGAAGTTTCAGGACTTTTGGACCTATGCAGAATAGGTCTCTAATATTTGCTCCTTTTCCAATCAGAATCCTAGCTGCCGACATTCTCCCTCTTTATGTGAACCTTGTAAAATAAGAGAGAATAGGCATAATTATTGTGAAATAATGTGTAATAACAGCCCATAATGCAATAAATATTGATATAAAAGCATTATGCAAAATGGACGTATCAACTCCCCCAAGCTTAGACCTCGCTTGTCCTCAAGCGAAAAGCTGAAATCGAAAAATATGTCCACATGTTTAGAGATGAAGGTGTTGATAAAAATAAAATATGGACATGAGGGCATGATGATCATTCTTAGAACAGCAACTTATATAATTCTTGTCATATGATTTCTTATGCCAGAGTAATAATTTAATCACAATATCAAGTATGAATCCTAAACTTCATTGAAAACTAACAAACTATAATCTCAGTCATTGAAGCAATTGCAATTTATCGTAACATAGGAAAGAGTCAATGTATAAGAGCCTTTCAGCAATTCCACATACTCAACTATCATATAATCTTTCACAATTGCTGACACTCATGCAATATTTATGTTTATGGAGTTTTAATCGGACACAGAGAAAGATAGGGGCTTATAGTTTTTGCCTCCCAACGTTTTACCTCAAGGGTAATGTCAATAGTAATAGTTCATGAAAACCAACATCTAATTAGCCATATATACCGGGATCTTTCCAACATATTGTGCTTGCCAAAGGATAAAATGTGAAAAGGAAGGGTGAAGATCACCATGACTCTTTTGCAGTATAGGAGATAAAAGTAAAAGATAGGCCCTTTGCAGAGGGAAGCAGAGGTTGTCATGCGCTTTTATGGTTGGATGCACAAAATCCTAATGGGAAAGAACGCCACTTTATATTGCCACTTGTGATATGGACCTTTATTATGCAGTCTGTCGCTTTTATTACTTCCATATCACACGATTGTATAAAGCTTATTTCTTCCACACCAATCAATCATACATATTTAGAGAGCAAATGTTTTTTGCTTGCACCGATGACAACTTACTTGATGGATCTTACTCAATCCAGAGGTAGGTATGGTGGACTCCCATGGCAAAACTGGTTTAAGGGTATTTGGAAGCACAAGTAGTATCTCTACTTGGTGCAATGAATTTGGCTAGCATGAGGGGGAAAGGCAAGCTCAACATGTTGGAGGATCCAAGATAATATAATTTACCTTAGATGTAAGAAAACATAACCTATGATGTTGTCTTTCTTGTCCAATGTCAACTCTTTAGCATGTCATATTTTAATGGGTGCTCACAATCATAAAAGATGTCCAAGATAGTATATTTATATGTGAAGACCTCTCTTTCTTTATTACTTCCTATTAATTGCAACGATGACCAAAACTATGTTTGTAAACCCTCAATAACTTTTATTCATCATACTCTTTCTATGTGAGCTCCTTACTCTCCATAAGAGTCACATGATCTCTTTTGTTTCTTTTTATTTCTTTCTCTTTTCCTTTATTCACTTGGGATCATGGAAAAAATAATAAAGCCCTTGACTCAACACTAATATTTATTATATAGCTCACGGACTCGATTACATAGAAGGATAATAAAGCAAAACTCACAACTAGATCATACTAAGAACTTTGATTCTACCAGATCAAGATATTACTAAAAGGATCGAACTAATAAAAACGGTAAAGATAAGGGTGATGGTGGTATGATACCGGGGCACTCCCCTAAGCTTGGCGGTTGCCAAGTGGAGTGCCCATACCAGATACTCAATTCTTCTTTGTTGGAGAAGAAGGTGGAGTTGTTGATGATGGATAGTCGCACATCGTGCGTAGGAGGTCTTCTAGCTTGCGGATAATGCCCTTGAGTGCGATGATATGCTCCTTCAACAAAATATTTTCACGTGTGAGATACTTATTTTGTATACGAGCCAACTCAATCATCTTGAAAGCTTCAATTTCTGTTGGGGTAAGAAGATTGTGATCCAGTTGAAGGGTGTCTTCTGTTGCTGGAACTTGGTCCTCCATGGCCTTCTTGATCCCTTCATCCTTGTTGATCTCCATAGGTTCTTCTCCCTTCAGCTCTATCTTCATTAGCTAAGTATCGTTGCCCTCATGGTTGGAGGAGGAGGGAGACGACATAGTGCCTGGCCTTGACAACCCTGACAGAAAACAGCTCGAAACAAAAACAAGAGGATTTTGCATGATACAGGAGTCAAAACCCCCGGGAGGTTATATAATGAATTTTTACCGACCAAAATACGTGTTCTGTAAGAAAACGGAGTCCGGAGAGCACACGAGGTGCCCACGAGGTAGGGGGGCGCGCCCAGGGGGTAGGGCGCGCCCTCCACCCTCGTGTCCTTTCCGGACTGCTGCTTATTTTTCTATTTTTCTAAATATTCCAAAACGGAGAAATATTGCCTTAAAAACTGTTTTGGAGTCGGTTTACTTATCGTACCACATACCTATTCCTTTTTGGAGTCTGAAACGCTCTGAAAAGTGTCCCTATGTACTCCTCAGGGGTTATGGTTTCAATAACATTGGTTTCAACATTTATGGGATTACTAAGATATAATGTTTGATTCTTTGACCATTTACCACCTTCGGATTCGTGCCTTCGAAGTTGTTGATGTTTATGGCACCGGAACGGTAGACCTCTTCGATAACGTAAGGACCTTCCCATTTAGAGAGAAGTTTTCCTGCAAAAAATCTTAAACGAGAGTTGTATAGCAATACATAATCACCTACATTAAACTCACGCTTTTGTACTCTTTTATCATGCCACCTTTTAACTTTTTCTTTAAACAACTTGGCATTTTCGTAGGCTTGGGTTCTCCATTCATCAAGTGAATTAATATCAAATAACCTCTTCTCACCAGCAAGTTTAAAATCATAATTTAATTCTTTAATAGCCCAATAAGCCTTGTGTTCTAGTTTGAGAGGTAAGTTACATGCTTTTCCATAGACCATTTTATACGGACACATACCCATAGGATTTTTATATGCAGTTCTATAGGCCCATAATGCATCATCAAGTTTCTTGGACCAATTCTTTCTGGACCTATTAACAGTCTTTTGCAAAATTAACTTGAGTTCTCTATTACTCAATTCTACTTGACCACTAGACTGAGGGTGATAAGGGGATGCAATTCTATGATTAACATCATATTTAGCAAGCATTTTACTATTTAGCAAGCATTTTACGGAAAGCACCATGAATAGAATGTGAACCACCATCAGTCATTAAATATCTAGGGACTCCAAACCTTGGAAAGATAACTTCTTTAAGCATTTTAATAGAAGTGTTATGATCAGCACTGCTAGTTGGAATAGCTTCTACCCACTTAGTAACGTAATCAACAACAACTAAAATATGTGTATAACCATTACAGGAAGGAAAAGGTCCCATATAGTCAAAGCCCCAAACATCAAATGGTTCAATAACAAGTGAATAATTCATAGGCATTTCTTGACGTCTACTAATATTACCAATTCTTTGACATTCATCACAAGATAAGACAAACTTACGGGCGTCCTTGAAGAGAGTAGGCCAATAAAAACCAGATTGTAGTACCTTATGTGCTTCGGAGTGACACTTGCGTAGGATTTGTTCCTGTTCATGCTCAGGTACACAACGTCTAATAACACCATCTACTCCTTATTTATAAAGATGTGGGTCATCCCAAAAGTAATGACTGAAATCATAGAAGAACTTTTTCTTTTGCTGGTATGTGAAACTAGGTGGTATAAACTTAGCAACAATGTAATTAGCATAATCAGCATACCATGGAGCAGTATGAGAAGCATTTACGACATTTAATTGCTCATCAGAAAGCTATCATCAATAGGTAGTGGGTCATCAAGCACATTTTCTAACCTAGACAAGTTGTATGCAACGGGGTTCTCAGCTCCTTTTGTATCAACAATATGTAAATCAAATTCTTGAAGCAAGAGAACCCATCTAATAAGTCTAGGTTTAGCATCTTTCTTTTCCATAAGATATTTAATAGCAGCATGATCAGCGTGAATAGTTACTTTAGCATCAACAATATAAGGTCTAAACTTATCACAGGCAAATACAACTGCTAAGAATTCTTTTTCAGTAGTAGCATAATTTCTTTGAGCATTGTCTAGAGTTTTACTAGCATATTGAATAACATTTAGTTTCTTATCAACTCTTTGTCCTAGAACAGCACCTACAGCATAATCACTAGCATCACACATAATTTCAAAGGGTAAATTCCAATCAGGTGGCTGAACAATAGGTGCAGAGATCAATGCTTTCTTAAGTGTTTCAAATGCTTCTACACAATCATCATCAAAGACAAATGGTATATCTTTTTGTAATAAATTAGTCAGAGGCCGAGAGATTTTTGAGAAGTCCTTAATGAACCTCCTATAAAAACCGGCATGACTAAGGAAACTTCTTATACCATTGATGTCCTTGGGACATGGAATCTTTTCAATAGCATCAACCTTGGCCTTATCAACTTCAATACCTCTTTCAGAAATTTTATGCCCCAAAACAATACCTTCAATAGCCATAAAGTGGCACTTTTCCCAATTCAAGACAAGGTTAGTTTCTTCACATCTCTGCAAAACTCGATCAAGGTTGCTCAAGCAATCATCAAAAGAAGAACCATAGACAGAAAAGTCGTCCATGAAAACCTCAAAAATCTTTTCACAAAAGTCAGAGAATATAGCCATCATGCATCTTTGAAAGGTAGCAGTGCATTACATAGACCAAAAGGCATACGTCTATAAGCAAAAGTACCAAAAGGGCATGTAAAAGTAGTCTTTGATTGATCTTTGGCTGACACAGGTATTTGAGAGAAACCAGAATAACCATCTAGAAAGCAAAAATGTGTATGTTTGGATAATCTTTCTAGCATTTGATCGATAAAAGGTAAGGGGTAATGATCTTTTTTAGTAGCCTTATTTAATTTGCGGAAATCAATTACCATCCTATAACCAGTAATAATTCTTTGAGGGATCAATTCATCTTTATCATTAGGAACAACAGTAATGCCTCCCTTCTTAGGGACACAATGGACAGGGCTTACTCACTAACTATCAGCAGCGGGGTAAATTATACCTGCCTCAAGGAGCTTTAGTATCTCCTTTCTTACCACTTCTTTCATTTTAGGATTCAGCCGGTGTTGATGATCATGAACTGGTTTAGCATCTTCTTCCAAATTAATTTATGTTGACATAGAGTGGGACTAATGCCCTTAAGATCATCAAGAGTATACCCAATAGCAGCACGGTGCTTCTTCAGAATTTTCAATAATCTCTCTTCTTCATGTTCTGAAAGGTTAGCACTAATAATAACAGGATATATCTTTTTCTCATCAAGATAAGCATATTTAAGAGTATCCGGTAACGGTTTAAGCTCAAACACAGGATCGCCCTTGGGTGGAGGAGGATCTCCTAGGATTTCAACAGGTAAATTATGTTTCAGAATAGGTTCCTGTTTAAAGAATACTTCATCTAATTCCCTTCTTTCATTCATAAACATATCATTTTCATGGTCTAGTAAATATTGTTCTAAAGGATCACTAGGAGGTACGGCAATAGAGGCAAGACCAATAATTTCATCTTTACTAGATAATTCTTCTTCACGATGTTGTCTACTAAATTTAGAAAAATTAAATTCATGAGTCATAGCATCTAAACCGACAGTAACAACATCTCTTTTGCAATCTATGGTAGCATTAACAGTATTTAAGAAGGGTCTACCAAATATAATGGGACAGAAGCTATCTTGTGGGGAACCAAGAACAAGAAAATCAACAGGATATTTAGTTTTCCCACACAAGACTTTAACATCTCTAACAATTCCCATTGGTGAAATAGTATCTCTATTAGCAAGTTTAATTGTGACATCAATATCTTCTAACTCAATAGGTGCAATGTCATGCATAATTTCATTGTACAGGTCAATAGGTATTGCACTAGCACTAGCACCCATATCACATAAGCCATGATACCAATGATCTCCTATTTTAACAGAAATAACAGGCATATCTATCACAGGTCTAGGTTTATCTGTATCACGGGGTTTAGCAATTCTAGTAGTTTCATCACAGAAATAAATAACATGCCCATCTATATTATCATACAAGAGATCTTTAGCAATAGCAATATTAGGTTCAACTTTAACTTGCTCAGGAGGTGTATATGTTTTAATATTGCTTTTACGAACCACAGTTGAAGCTTTAGCATGATCCTTTATCCTAACAGGGAAAGGTGGTTTCTCAACATAAGAAGTAGGAACAATAGGATCATTATAAGTAATAGTCTTTTCTTCAACTTTAATAGGTGCAGCTACTTTTACTTCTATGGGAGGATGATATTTAAACCACTTCTCCTTGGGGAGATCAACATAGGCAGCAAAAGATTCATAGAAAGAAGCTACTATCTCAGAGTCAAGTCCATATTTAGTGCTAAATTTACGAAAAATATCGGTATCCATAAAAGATTTAACACAATCAAAACTAGGTGTCATACCTGACTCCTTACCATTGTCGAGGTCCCAATCTTCGGAGTTGCGTTTAATTCTTTCCAATAAATCCCATTTGGATTCAATAGTCTTCATCATAAAAGAGCCAGCACAAGAAGTATCAAGCATGGTGCGATTGTTATCAGAAAGCCAAGCATAAAATTTTTGAATAATCATTTCTCTTGAGAGCTCATGATTGGGGCATGAATATAACATTGATTTAAGCATCCCCCAAGCTTGAGCGATGCTTTCTCCTTCGCGAGGACAAAAATTATATATATAATTGCGATCATGATGAACAAGATGCATAGGATAAAACTTCTGATGAAATTCCAATTTCAACCGTTTGTAGTTCCAAGACTCCATATCATCACATTGCCTATACCATGTCGATGCATCTAGATACGTCTCCAACGTATCTATAATTTTTGGTTGCTCCATGCTATATTATCTACTGTTTTGGACTATATTGGGCTTTATTTTCCACTTCTATATTATTTTTGGGACTAACCTATTAACCGGAGGCCCAGCCCAGAATTGCTGTTTTTTGCCTATTTCAGTGTTTCGAAGAAATGGAATATCAAACGGAGTCCAAACGGAATAAACCTTTCCGGAACGTGATTTTCTTCCCGAATATGACCCACGAGACTTGGACCCTACGCCAAGGAAGCTTTGAGGTGGGCACGAGGTAGGGAGGGGCGCCCTATACCCCCAGGCGTGCCCCCACCCTCGTGGGCCCACCGAAGCTCCACCGACGTACTTCTTCCTCCTATATATACCTACGTACCCCCAAACAAACAAAGGCGGAGCCAAAAACCTAATTCCACCGCCGCAACTTTCTTTATCCACGAGATCCCATCTTGGGCCCTGTTCCGGAGCTCCGCCGGAGAGGGCCGTCATCACGGAGGGCTTCTACATCATCATAGCCTCTCCGATGAAGTGTGAGTAGTTTACCTCAGACCTTCGGGTCCATAGTTAGTAGCTAGATGGCTTCTTCTCTCTTTTTGGATCTCAATACAAAGTTCTCCCCCTCTCTTGTGGAGATCTATTCGATGTAATCTTCTTCTTTTTGCGGTGTGTTTGTTGAGACCGATGAATTGTGGGTTTATGATCAAGTCTATCTATGAATAATATTTGAATCTTCTCTGAATTCTTTTATGTATGATTGGTTATCTTTGCAAGTCTCTTCGAATTATCCGTTTGGTTTGGCCAACTAGATTGGTAGTTCTTGCCATGGGAGAAGTGCTTAGCTTTGGGTTCGATCTTGCGGTGTCCTTTCCCAGTGACAGAAGGGGCAGCAAGGCACGTATTGCATCGTTGCCATCGAGGATAACAAGATGGGGTTTATTTCATATTGCATGAATTTATCTCTCTACATCATGTCATCTTGCTTAAAGCGTTACTCTGTTTTTAACTTAATACTCTAGATGCATGCTGGATAGCGGTCGATGAGTGGAGTAATAGTAGTAGATGCAGAATCGTTTCGGTCTACTTGTCACGGACGTGATGCCTATATACATGATCATGCCTAGATATTCTCATAACTATGCTCAATTCTGTCAATTGCTTAATAGTAATTTGTTCACCCACCGTAAAAAACTTATGCTCTTAAGAGAAGCCACTAGTGAAACCTATGGCCCCTGGGTCTATTCTCATCATATCAATCTCCATCACTTTAATCTTGCTTTGCTTTTTTACTTTGCCTTTTACTTTTCCTTGCATCTCTATACCAAAAAAACCAAAAATATTATATCTATCAGATCTCACTCTCGTAAGTGACCATGAAGGGATTGACAACCCCTAATCGCGTTGGTTGCGAGTAGCTATCGTTTTGTGCAGGTACGAGGGACTTGAGCGTGGCCTCCTAATGGATTGATACCTTGGTTCTCAAAAACTGAGGGAAATACTTACGCTACTCTGCTGCATCATCCCTTCCTCTTCAGGGAAATCCAATGCAAGCTCAAGAGGTAGCAACAAGAATTTATGGCGCCGTTGCCTGGGAGTCTACGCAAAAAGTCAACATACCAAGTACCCATCACAATCCCTATCTCTCGCATTACATTAGTTGCCATTTGCCTCTCGTTTTCCTCTCCCCCACTTCACCCTTGTCGTTTTATTCGCCCTCTCTTTCCCATTCTCCTTCTCCTTCTCCGCCTCTCTTTTCCGTTTGCCTTTTTCTTGCTTGCCTTTTGTTTGCACGTGTGTTGGATTGCTTGTTTGTCGCGATGGCTCAAGATACTACCAAATTGTGTGACTTCACCAATACCAATAATAATGATTTCCTTAGCACTCCGATTGCTCCTCTTGCCAATACTGAATCTTGCGAAATCAATACTGCTTTGTTGAATCTTGTTATGAAAGATCAATTCGCCAGCCTTCCTAGTGAAGATGCCGCTACTCATCTGAAAAGCTTCGTTGATTTATGTGATATGCAAAAGAAAAAGGATGTCGATAATGATGTCGTTAAATTGAAGCTATTTCCTTTTTGGCTTAGAGATCGTGTTAAAGCTTGGTATTCGTCTTTGCCTAAAAATAGTATTGATTCTTGGAACAAGTGCAAATATGTTTTTATCTCTAAGTATTTCCCTTCCGCTAAGATCATCTCTCTTAGAAACGATATTATGAACTTTAAGCAACTTGATCATGAACATGTTGCACAAGCTTGGGAGAGAATGAAATTAATGATACGTAATTGCCCTACTCATGGTTTGAATTCGTGGATGATTATACAAAAAATTTATGCCGGATTGAATTTTGCTTCTAGAAATCTTTTAGATTCGGCCGTGGGAGGCACTTTTATGGAAATCACTTTAGGAGATGCTACTAAACTCCTAGATAATATTATGGTTAATTATTCTCAATGGCATACTGAAAGATCTTCTAATAAAAAGTGCATCGATAGAAGAAATCAATGTTTTGAGTGGAAAGATGGATGAACTTATGAAATTATTTGCTACTAAGAGTGTTTCTTCTGATCCTAATGATATGCCTTTGTCTACTTTGATTGAGAATAACAATGAATCTATGGATGTGAATTTTGTTGGTAGGAATAATTTTGGTAACAACGCTTATAGAGGGAATTTTAATCCTAGGCCATATCCTAGTAATCCTTCTAATAATTATGGGAATTCCTACAACAACTCTTATGGAAATTATAATAAGATGCCCTCTGAATTTGAGAATAGTGTTAAAGAGTTTATGAATTCACAAAAGAATTTTAATGCTTTGCTTGAAGAGAAATTGCTTAAAGTTGATGATTTGGCTAGGAACGTTGATAGAATTTCTCTTGAGGTTGATTCTTTAAAGCTTAGATCTATTCCTCCTAAGCATGATATCAATGAGTCTCTCAAAGCCATGAGAATTTCCATTGATGAGTGCAAGGAAAGAACCGCTAGGATGCGTGCTTCCAAAGATGCCTTTATTAAAGCGTGTTCTTCCAATTCCTATGAAAATCAAGATGAAGATCTAAAAGTTATTGATGTGTCTCCTATTAAATCTTTGTTTTGCAATATGAATCTTGATGAAACTGAATATGATCTTCCTTTACCTAGAAGGCATTCTAAAAATTCGGAGTATTTAGATCTTTATGATGAAATTGATGAAAGTGGGATTGAAAGAAATAAAAATCTAGATGTTGCTAAACCCACTATATTGGATTTCAAGGAATTTAATTATGAAAGTTGCTCTTTAATTGATTGTATTTCCTTGTTGCAATCCGTGCTAAATTCTCCACATGCTTATAGTCAAAAGAAAGCCTTCACCGAACATATTGTTGATGCCTTGATGCAATCTTATGAAGAAAAACTTGAGTTGAAAGTTTCTATCCCTAGAAAACTCTATGATGAGTGGGAACCAACTATTAAAATTAAAATTAAAGATCATGAGTTTTATGCTTTGTGTGATTTGGGTGCTAGTGTTTCCACTATCCCCAAAACTTTGTGTGATTTGCTAGATTTCCACGATTTTGATGATTGCTCTCTAAACTTGCATCTTGCGGATTCTACTATTAAGAAACCTATGGGAAGGATTAATGATGTTCTTATTGTTGCAAATAGGAATTATGTGCCCGTAGATTTCATTGTTCTTGATATAGATTGCAATCCTTCTTGCCCTATTATTCTTGGTAGACCTTTCCTTAGAACGGTTGGTGCGATTATTGATATGAAGGAAGGGAATATTAGATTTCAATTTCCATTAAAAAAGGGCATGGAACACTTTCCAAGAAAGAAAATAAAATTTCCATATGAAACTATCATGAGAGCCACTTATGGATTGCCTACCAAAGATGGCAATACCTAGATCTATCCTCGCTTTTATGCCTAGCTAGGGGCGTTAAACGATAGCGCTTGTTGGGAGGCAACCCAATTTTATTTTTATTCCTTGCTTTTTGCTCCTGTTTAGTAATAAATAATTTATTTAGCCTCTGTTTTGGTTGTGTTTTTTGTGTTTAATTAGTGTTTGTGCCAAGTAGAACCGTTGGGAAGACTTGGGGAAAGTCTTGTTGAACTTGCTGTAAAAAACAGAAACTTTAGCGCTCACGAAAACTGCTGTAATTTTTATTTGGAGAGTTATATTTAGTTAATTCTTTTTGAAGATAATTAATAGATAAATTCCTCACGTCCAGAATTTATTTTAGAATTTTTGGGGTTCCAGATCTTGCGCTAGCTACAGATTACTACAGACTGTTCTGTTTTTGACAGATTTTGTTTTTTGTGTGTTGTTTGCTTATTTTGATGAATCTATGGCTAGTAAAATAGTTGATAATCCATAGAGAAGTTGGAATACAGTAGGTTTAACACCAATATAAATAAATAATGAGTTCATTACAGTACCTTGAAGTGGTCTTTTGTTTTCTTTCTCTAACGGAGCTCACGAGATTTCTATTGAGTTTTGTGTTGTGAAGTTTTCAAGTTTTGGGTGAATTCTTTTGATGGATTATGGAACAAGGAGTGGCGAGAGCCTAAGCTTGGGGATGCCCATGGCACCCCCAAGATAATCCAAAGACACCAAAAAGTCAAAGCTTGGGGATGCCCCAGAAGGCATCCCCTCTTTTGTCCACTTCCATCGGTAATTTACTTGGAGCTATATTTTTATTCACCAACATGATATGTGTTTTTCTTGGAGCGTCTTGTATTATTTGTGTCTTTGGTTGTTAGTGTGCCACAATCATCCTTTCTGTACACACCTTTTGAGAGAGCCATACATGAATTAGAATTTGATAGAATACTCTATGTGCTTCACTTATATCTTTTGAGCTATGTAGTTTTGCTCTATGTGCTTCACTTATATCTTTTGAGCATTATAATTCTGCTCTATGTGCTTCACTTATATCTTTTGAGCTATGTAGTTTTGCTCTATGTGCTTCACTTATATCTTTTGAGCGTTATAATTTTGCTCTATGTACTTCACTTAGATCTTTTAGAGCACGGTGGTGGATTTGTTTTAAAGAAACTATTGATCTCTCATGCTTCACTTAAATTATTTTGAGAGTCTTAATAGCATGGTCATTTGCTTAATAATAACATGCTTGGTATTCAAAATTTGTGAAACTTTCTTTTGAGTGTGTTGAATACTATGAGAAGTTTGATACTTGATAATTGTTTTGAGATATGGAGATGGTGATATTAAAGTCATGCTAGTTGAGTAGTTGTGAATTTGAGAAATACTTGTCTTGAAGCTTGTGATTCCTGTAGCATGCACATATGGTGAACCATTATGTGATGAAGTCGGAGCATGATTTATTTATTGATTGTCTTCCTTATGAGTGGCGGTCGGGGACGAGCGATGGTCTTTTCCAACCAATCTATCCCCCTAGGAGCATGCGCGTAATACTTTGCTTTGATAACTTCTAGATTTTTGCAATAAGTATATGAGTTCTTTATGACTAATGTTGAGTCCATGGATTATATACACCTTTTCCCATCCTTACGCCATTGCTAGCCTCTCTAATACCGCGCACTTTTCGCCGGTATCATACACTCACCATATACCTTCCTCAAAACAGCCACCATATCTACCTATTATGGCATTTCCATAGCCATTCCGAGATATATTGCCATGCAACTTTCCACCGTTCCGTTTATTATGACACATTCCATCATTGTCATATTGCATATCCCGGTACAACGCCGGAGGCATTCATATAGAGTCATATTTTGTTCTAAGTATCGAGTTGTAATTGTTGAGTTGTAAGAAAAATAAAAGTGTGATGATCATCATTATTAGAGCATTGTCCCAGTGAGGAAAGGATGATGGAGACTATGATTCCCCCACAAGTCGGGACGAGACTCCAGACGAAAATAAATAAAAGAGGCCAAAGAAGCCCCAAAAAAAGAAAGAAAAGAGGCCATAAAAAGGCCCAAATGAAAAAAAGAAATGAGAGAAAAGAGAGAAGGGACAATGTTACTATCCTTTTACCACACTTGTGCTTCAAAGTAGCACCATGATCTTCATAGTAGAGAGTCTCTCATGTTATCACTTTCATATACTAGTGGGAACCTTTCATTATAGAACTTGGCTTGTATATTCCAATGATGGGCTTCCTCAAATTTCCCTAGGTCTTCATGAGCAAGCAAGTTGGATGCACACCCACTTAGTTTCTTTTTGAGCATTCATATACTTATAGCTCTAGTGCATCCGTTGCATGGCAATCCCTACTCACTCACATTGATATCTATTAATGGGCATCTCCATAGCCCGTTGATACGCCTAGTTGATGTGAGACTACCTTCCCCTCTTTTTGTCTTCTCCACAACCACCATTCTATTCCACATATAGTGCTATATCCATGGCTCACGCTCATGTATTGTGTGAAGATTGAAAAAGTTTTGAAAAATTTAGAGTATGAAACAATTGCTTGGCTTGTCATCAGGGTTGTGCTTGATTTAAATACTTTGTGTGGTGAAGATAGAGCATAGCCAGACTATATGATTTTGTAGGGATAACTTTCTTTGGCCATGTTATTTTGAGAAGACATAATTGCTTTGCTAGTATGCTTGAAGTATTATTATTTTTATGTCAATATAAACTTTTGTCTTGAGTCTTTCGAATCTGAATATTCATATCACAATTAAGAAGATTTGCATTGAAACTATGCCAAGTAGCACTCCGCATCAAAAATTCTCTTTTTATCATTTACCTACTCGAGGACGAGCAACAATTAAGCTTGGGGATGCCTGATACGTCTCCAACGTATCTATAATTTTTGATTGCTCCATGCTATATTATCTACTGTTTTGGACTATATTGGGCTTTATTTTCCACTTTTATATTATTTTTGAGACTAACCTATTAACCGGAGGCCCAACCCAGAATTGCTGTTTTTTGCCTATTTCAGTGTTTCGAAGAAACGGAATATCAAACGGAGTCCAAACGGAATAAACCTTTCTGGAACGTGATTTTCTTCCCGAATATGACCCAGGAGACTTGGACCCTACGCCAAGGAAGCTTCGAGGTGGGCACGAGGTAGGGGGGCGCCCTATACCCCCAGGCATGCCTCCCACCCTCATGGGCCCATCGAAGCTCCACCGACGTACTTCTTCCTCCTATATATACCTACGTACCCCCAAACGAACAGAGACGGAGCCAAAAACCTAATTCCACCGCCGCAACTTTCTGTATCCACGAGATCCCATCTTGGGGCCTATTCCGGAGCTCCACCGAAGAGGGCTGTCATCACGGAGGGCTTCTACATCATCATAGCCTCTCCGATGAAGTGTGAGTAGTTTACCTCAGACCTTCGGGTCCATAGTTAGTAGCTAGATGGCTTCTTCTCTCTTTTTGGATCTCAATACAAAGTTCTCCCCCTCTCTTGTGGAGATCTATTCGATGTAATCTTCTTCTTTTTGCGGTGTGTTTGTTGAGACCGATGAATTGTGGGTTTATGATCAAGTCTATCTATGAATAATATTTGAATCTTCTACGAATTCTTTTATGTATGATTGGTTATCTTTGCAAGTCTCTTTGAATTATCCGTTTGGTTTGGCCAACTAGATTGGTAGTTCTTGCCATGGGAGAAGTGCTTAGCTTTGGGTTCGATCTTGCGGTGTCCTTTCCCAGTGATAGAAGGGGCAGCAAGGCACGTATTGCATCGTTGCCATCGAGGATAACAAGATGGGGTTTATTTTATATTGCATGAATTTATCTCTCTACATCATGTCATCTTGCTTAAAGTGTTACTCTGTTTCTAACTTAATACTCTAGATGCATGCTGGATATCGGTCGATGAGTGGAGTAATAGTAGTAGATGCAGAATCGTTTCGGTCTACTTGTCATGGACGTGATGCCTATATACATGATCATGCCTAGATATTCTCATAACTATGCTCAATTCTGTCAATTGCTCAACAGTAATTTGTTCACCCACCGTAGAATACTTATGCTCTTGAGCGAAGCCACTAGTGAAACCTATGGCCCATGGGTCTATTCTCATCATATCAATCTCCATCACTTTAATCTAGCTTAGATTTTTACTTTGCCTTTTACTTTTCATCTCTATACCAAAAATACCAAAAATATTATATCTATCAGATCTCACTCTCGTAAGTTACCGTGAAGGGATTGACAACCCCTAATCGCGTTGGTTGCGAGTAGCTATCGTTTTGTGCAGGTACAAGGGACTTGAGCGTGGCCTCCTACTGGATTGATACCTTGGTTCTCAAAAACTGAGGGAAATACTTATGCTACTCTGCTGCATCATCCCTTCCTCTTCGGGGAAATCCAACGCAAGCTCAAGAGGTAGCACATCTCCCCTCAAAGATAAGGGGAAGACCTTCTTCTTAACAACATCTCCGGGTACACCTGTAAGCTTAAATAATCCACAAACTTCATCCACATATATCAGATGTTCATCAGGATGTTTTATTCCATCTCCTAAAAAATGGATTAGCTAGCAGTTTTTATACCATACCCAAAGGAATTTTGAAGCAAGCATTTTCATTTTTAGTAGGTTCAGTAGGTTGAGGAGCAACTCTTTGCTCTACTGGTCGGGGTGAAGATACCCCGAACAAGCCCCTCAGAGGATTACTTTCCATAGTAACAAGTGACAGTAAATTTCACCACACTATATAAATTTTTCCTTACCAAATTCCACCTACCAAAGGCGCTTCACTCCCCGGCAACGGCGCCAGAAAAGAGTCTTTATGACCCACAAGTATAGGGGATCTATCGTAGTCCTTTCGATAAGTAAGAGTGTCAAACCCAACGAGGAGCAGAAGGAAATGATAAGCGGTTTCCAGCAAGGTATTCTCTGCAAGTACTGAAATAAGTGGTAACAGATAGTTTTATGATAAGATAATTGTAACGAGCAACAAGTAACAAAAGTAAATAAAGTGCAGCAAGGTGGCCCAATCCTTTTTGTAGCAAAGGACAAGCCTGGACAAACTCTTATATAATGTAAAGCGCTCCCGAGGACACATGGGAATATCGTCAAGCTAGTTTTCATCACGCTCATATGATTCGCGTTCGGTACTTTGATAATTTGGTATGTGGGTGGACCGGTGCTTGGGTGCTGCCCTTACTTCGACAAACATCCCGCTTATGATTAACCTCTATTGCAAGCATCCGCAAATACAACAAAATTATTAAGGTAAACCTAACCATAGCATGAAACATATGGATCCAATTCAGCCCCTTACGAAGCAACGCATAAACTAGGGTTTAAGCTTATGTCACTCTAGCAACCCATCATCTACTTATTACTTCCCAATGCCTTCCTCTAGGCCCAAACAATGGTGAAATGTCATGTAGTCGACGTTCACATAACACCACTAGAGGAGAGACAACATACATCTCATCAAAATATCAAACGAATACCACATTCACATGACTACTAATAGCAAGACTTCTCCCATGTCCTCAGGAACAAAAGTAACTACTCACAAAGCATAAACATGTTCATAATCAGAGGGGTATTAATGTGCATATAGGATATGAACATATGATCTTCCACCAATTAAACCAACTAGCATCAACTACAAGGAGTAATTAACACTACTAGGAACCTACTAGCACCAATCCCGGACTTGGAGACAAGAATTGGATACAAGAGATGAACTAGGGTTTTGAGATGAGATGGTGCTGATGAAGATGTTGATGGAGATTGCCCTCTCCCAATGAGAGGAGCGTTGGTGATGATGACGGCGATGATTTCCCTCTCTGGGAGGGGAGTTTGCCCGCCAGAACAGCCCCGCCAGAACCCTAGATTGGCTGCGCCAAGGTTCCGCCTCGTGGCGGCGGAGTTTCGTCTGAGAAGATGGCTTATGATTTTTTCCCATCGAAAGAGTCCATATAGCAGAAGATGGTCAGCGGAGGGCCACCAGAGGGCCCACGAGGTAGGGGGCGCACCCAGGGGGGTAGGGCGCGCCCCCACTCTCGTGGGCAGGGTGTGGCCCCCTGGTGAAGTTCTTGCGCTCAATGTTTTTTATATATTTGGAAAACATCATCCGTGAAGTTTCAGGACTTTTGGACCTATGCAGAATAGGTCTCTAATATTTGCTCCTTTTCCAGCAAGAATCCCAGCTGCCGGCATTCTCCCTCTTTATGTGAACCTTGTAAAATAAGAGAGAATAGGCATAAGTATTGTGACATAATGTGTAATAACATCCCATAATGCAATAAATATTGATATAAAAGCATGATTAAAAATGGACGTATCAACTATCTTTCCTAAAGTTTTGCTTGTCATAAGAGATACGACTCTGAAAGAGAAACAATGAGACACGTAACAGGTTTCACAATTATATAAGCAAATAAATGGATCTGTTCTGCATAAGGAACATGTTTTTACAACTACAATTTAAAACTGGTAGTTGTTGCAAACATCCAATCAGATGTAAATAGCAGTGGAGGAAATGATGCCTATCCTAATCTATACTACAACAAAGTTTGAAGGCTTGAGAAGGATGAACTTACATTACATGTTAACACGGGCTGGAGAAAGCCCTTCTCCATGTTGATGGAAGGATAATTCAATAAATTCCCAAAGAAAATTCTTTATAAGTGTTGCCATTATTCTACATTTTGCAAAGAGTAAATATAGATCAAATAATATTGGAAGAAATAGAGGATAATGAAGCTGAGGTGCAGACTGATGATACATAACCAAATAGCAATTAATTAAGTACATCGTTACAAGGCAAAAGGTACTGACAAGAGGAATGCAGACATCAACATGTGCAGTGGCATTGGCTTTATTCAACATTTTGGTAAGAGTAAATGTAGATATGATAATTTGGAGAAAGTGGAGGGCAGGGCAGATAAGATGTAGAGTAATGCTAGACAATCAACTATCTCGCGATGCATGTACAGTAATACCACCACCGTCCATTATTACTTGTCGCTCAAATGGATGTATCTAGCACTATTAAGTTCTAAATACATCCAATTGATCAACAATTAATTCGATACAGAGGGAGTACATGACAACAGGTACTTACATGAGCAATCCAAAACTTCATAACCGTTGTGTTAATTCTACATTTATCTAAGAGTAAATATAGATCTTATAATTTCAAGCAAAGGGAGGATAAAGAAGCGAACATTTATAGTGATGCCACATAATCAAACAGCAATGAGTGTAACTATGCTGACAAAGGGCAAGAGGTACTGACAAGAGCAATGTAGAGCCCAGTATTGTCGTGAGATCCTATGATCCTTTGAGCAAGGAGATTCATCTGAAATTAGTTTTCATACAAGAGAGAAGGTAAGGCACATGCAGAAATTTAGGAGTTCAAATTTTGAATTGATATCATAGACAATACCTGACGCTGGGCTCTCAGCAGTTCTAATAGGGGTTTGGCCACTGGAGTAGGGGTAAAGTCTGGTACAGTTGGGCCTGTGTTTTCTATGGCTGCTAATCTATCTGATTTAACACGTATCACTACCTTTTCCAAATACCTAGTTTGTACTCCTTGAGGATCTGCACCCACCCTCTTCCTTTTGGACATCTATTACGAAAGAACAACATTTGACTGGAAAAACATAGTATGACGACACATGAAATAGGTACAGAAAATGGATAGGTATGGCAAACAAGGTAGAAGTAATGCAAGAGGTCAGATGCAAAATATGTGCGACCAATACAACCTTGCCAAGTTAGAGCATGCACCTTGATGGGTGAATAAGATAGGCCATCCTCCACCATGCCAAGTTTGTTACCAGTGGATTGTTCCGCAATATTCCTCTCGTGCGCCCATTCTCATATTCATTTTGATAATGTTCAATACATGACATGCATGAAAAAATAAAAACAAGTGAGATTATCTTTGTAATGAAGAAGTGATTCTAATCCAATACTGTGATGCCCGGATAATTAAGCTACAGTGAACCTCCGCTAATGATGCCACGTCACCTCAGTTACTGTTGCTAATCCCTCGTTAGTTCAAAAACCGATTCAAAATTCAAATTCCAAATATGGCATACAACAAAAAAATTTAAACATTGAAACAAAAATGTTCGGGGTGAACCAAATATTGCATAGGTAATTGTGGTGGAGAAACCAAACCTTGATAAAATGTTTAAGGGCTCTAGAATAATTAAAACAGTAGTGAAAACAATTAAACAAATGCCTATTGAATTTTATAAAAATATTAAAACTATTTTATTAAGGGTTAAGATTTAATCTAACAGTGGATTGTTTATAAATACAAATTTAGGTACTAGTTGTAATTTTTATAAAACTAAAAATAACAGAAACTAGAAATAAAACAGTACAAGAAAATAAATAAAAGAAAAGATAAAAATAGAAAAAAATAGGAAAAAAAGAACTACCCCCCCCACTGGGCTCCGGCCCAGTAGGCCACAACCCCACTGGGCCAAACCACCTGGCCGGCCCACCCCGCACCCCATAACCTCCCCCACTCCCCCACTCACCCACCGACAACCCCCACAGCCCCCCCAAAATATCTCCCCCCCTCTCCCGATTGGATCGGGATCGAGAGGAGGAGGCCGCCGACGCCGTCGTACACCGCCGCCTCATCATCGTTCGCTGCCGCTTGGACCTCGCCAGCCACCCCACCCGGACCGCACGCCTTCCTCGTCCTCCTCCCCGACTCGCATCACCCGGCCTCCTCCGCACCTCTCCTCTCCCTCCCGCGATGGCCGCCTGGAGCCGCGGCCGCGCCTTGTCGCCGACCTGACTCCGTCGCCGGCGCTCCCCGTCCCCGGCGACGCGTCCCCGACTCCTCCTCGACCCCCACTGCCTCGTGCCCTACAAACCCCGCCGTGAGACCCCCTCCTTCTCCTCTACGTCCACCCACAGGCACGCACGCCCCGCACGCATGCCCGCACGGCCCCGCCTCCCGCACCGGTGCTCGTCGCCCGCTACTCCGCTCGCCGTCATCTTCGCTGTGCGTGCTCGGCCACGCGACCCGCGCGCCCGCGCCTTGGTAGCTCCACCCGCCGCAGTCGCTCACGCCGCTGCTCCCCTCCGTCGCCCCCGCTCCCCTGCAAGCACGCCACCTTGCCTGCGCCCCGGCCTCGCCTCGTTCGCCCGCGGCACCCCGCGCTCACCAGGGCGGTCACTGCCGGGGCCGCGCCCTGCCTTTCCCCCCAATGCGCTACGAGATGGCTGTCGGTGCCCCTCCATGCCCGGCCACCCTTCGCTGCTTCCGGCGGCTCCGGCGAGCCACCCTGCGCGCATCGCCGTCGTGGCCGCCAGCGCCCACGCCCGCGTGCCCCTGGGCGTGCGCCCGAATGGGGCGCACCTGTAACCCATCGCCCGCGCCCTGTATGGCCTTTGGCCAATGACACATGGGGCCCAGCCCCCCACAGAACGTTTATAAAAAAAGGATATTAAAAAAAGAATTAAAAAATAAAATAAAAATATTAATTAATCAATTAATTAACTAAATAATTAACTTAATTAATTCTATTTAAATTAACTAATTAACATTAATTAACCTAACAACTAATTAACCTAACTAACTATTATTAATTAGCTAAACAGTCCGTGACAGGTGGGACCCACCTGTCAGGTTGACCAGGTCAACGTTGACTGCTGACGTCATGCTGACATCATGCTGATGCAATAATACTGTTTTAGAATTTAATTAATAATTAATAAATTAGAAAATGATTTAAATTAAAAATTAATATAAAATAAACCATAGCTCGGATGGGAAAACTTTGTACATGAAAGTTGCTCAGAACGACGAGCCAAACCCGGATACGCAGCCCGTTCGTCCGCCACGCATCCCTAGCATAGCGAACACGTAACTTTCCCCCTCCAGTTCATCGGTTCGAAAACGCAAAACACCGGGGATATTTTCCCGGATGTTCCCCCCTTCACCGGTACCACCTCATACCGCGTTAGGGCACACCTAACATCACGCTTTGTCATGTCATGCACCACTATGCATCTATTTGCTTAATATTTATTGTTTCTTCCCCCTCTTCTCTCGCTAGACACCGAGACCGACGCCGCTGCTACCCAGTACGACTATGGTGTTGACGACCCCTCTCTCTTGCCAGAGCAACCAGGCAAGCCCCCCCTTTGATCACCAGATATCGCCAACTCTTCTCTATACTGCTTGCATTAGAGTAGTGTAGCATGTTACTGCTTTCCATTAATCCTATCCTGATGCATAGCCTGTCCTTGCTACTACTGTTGTTACCTTTACCTGCAATCCTAATGCTTAGTATAGGATGCTAGTTTATCATTAGTGGCCATACATTCTTGTCCGTCTGCCATGCCATACTATCGGGCCGTGATCACTCGGGAGGTGATCACAGGTATATATATATACTTTATACATGATACATGTGATGACTAAAGTCGGGTTGGCTCGATGAGTACCCGCGGTTGATTCACGAATTGGGGGCTGGAAGGACATACTTTCCCGACGACCCTCTGTGTGGATCTTTGTGGCGGAGCGACAGGGCAGGTTGAGACCACCTAGGAGAGAGGTGGGCCTGGCCCTGGTCGGTGTTCGCGGTTATTTGAAAATAACACGCTTAACGAGATATTGGTATTTGATCTGAGTCTGGCTACTGGCCCATACGCACTAACCATCTACGCGGGGACAGTTATGGGCACTCGACGTCGTGGTATCAACCGAAGCCTTCGTGACGTCAGCGACTGAGCGGCGCGCGCCGGGTTGGACTGGAACACCTACTCTTGTATAAGGGAGGCTAGGTCTACTCACCGGCCGTGTACGCAATGTGCAGGTGTGCAATGGGCGATGGGCCCAGACCCCTGCGCCATAGGATTTAGACCGGCGTGCTGACCTCTTTGTTGTGCCTAGGTAGGGTTGTGACGTGTTGATCTTCCGAGGCCGGGCATGACCCAGAAAAGTGTGTTCGGCCAAATGGGATCGAGTGTGTTGGGTTATGTGGTGCACCCCTGCAGGGAAGTTAATTTATTCGAATAGCCGTGATCTTCGGTAACAGGACGACTTGGAGTTGTACCTTGACCTTATGACAACTAGAACCGGATACTTAATAAAACACACCCTTCCAAGTGCCAGATACAACCCGTGATCGCTCTCTCACAGAGCGGCGATGGGAGGATCATCGGTTAGGATTATGCTATGCGATGTTACTTGGTGAACTTACCATCTACTCTCTTCTTCTGCTGCAAGATGGAGGTTACCAGAAGCGTAGTCTTCGAAAGGACTAGTTATCCCCCTCTTATTCCGGCATTCTGCAGTTCAGTACACATATGTTACCCCCTTTTCCATTTGATACCAATGCATACATATGTAGTGTAGCTCCTTGCTTGCGAGTACTTTGGAGGAGTACTCACGGTTGCTTTGCTCCCCCTTTTCCCCCTTTCTATACTCGGTTGCTACGACCAGACGATGGAGCCCAGTAGACAGACGCCACCATCGACGACGATGCCTACTACACTGGAGGTGCCTACTACTACGTGCATCCTGCCGACGACGACCAGGAGTAGCTTAGGAGGATCCCAGGCAGGAGGCATGCGCCTCTTCGATCCTGTATCCCAGTTTGTGCTAGCCTTCTTAAGGCAAACTTGTTTAACTTATGTCTGTACTCAGATATTGTTGCTTCCGCTGACTCGTCTATGATCGAGCTCTTGTATTTGAGCCCTCGAGGCCCCTGGCTTGTAATATGATGCTTGTATGACTTATTTTATTTGTAGAGTTGTGTTGTGATATCTTCCCGTGAGTCCCTGATCTTGATTGTACACGTTTGCGTGTATGATTAGTGTACGGTCAAATCGGGGGCATCACAAGTTGGTATTAGAGCCGACTGTCTGTAGGAATCCCCCTTTCACACTCCTTGGCCGAAGCCGAGTCTAGACATTACAAAACTTTTTACTAACATGGTTGTGTGTCTTATGGGCCCATGTCCCCATCTGGGTGGTATTAGGATCTTTTACTCCTCGATCCTTACTCTGGGACTCTGATCTCTCTTCTATTCGGATTAAAATATTTTGTTAACTCTAACTCTAGGTTCTCGTAATTACTTCCTTCCGGAGAGCCCCTTATTATAGATGATCGACTGCTACACCAGAAGATTCCGAAGATACTCTCCGATGTTCTCTCAAGACCTTGTCCCCGTTGCTTTTGTAATTCCCTACCACTAAAATATCACCATGGATAAATACATACACCCGTTGTTCTTACTTTTATTCCAAGTTGATCTCGTTATTACAAGATACCTCGAACTTCTCTCTATTGCTCCGAAAAATCTTTGTGCTTACTGCCTTGTAGTTCCATGTCGCCTGAATACACCTACAACTCAATCCTCACACTTACCGAGGATTTGTTTCGCCCTAGTTGTTCTTGTGTTCCGCAAAGGACTTCGAAATACTATTTGGTCTTTCGAAAATCCTCAACAGTCTGTTGTTCTTGGAATTCTTGCATACTTGCATTCTGGTTAATTCCATTTGTCTAGTTATTTACTTTAAAAACCTTTGTGATTGTCATTCTGATCCTCTTGATTCAACATGTGTGTGAATGTACACAATCATCAGTTGTTCCCTGGAATTTGGGTATATCTCAATTACGCTAAAGTCCCTCAAATATAGACACCTCACTCTTTATCTGAAGCCACCCCCCTCATCGCCCCCCCCCACACAAAGAAGTCGTTCTCTCCCCCAAACACCGACACACGAGCACATTAACACCCCTCTCTCTTCTAAAGTTCGGACCCCAATATAGGTCTCTATCACTTTGTCTCTTGGGCATGCACACATATCTTCCCCCACTCTCTAGCTAGGTCTCCCGGCATCTCTCTATCCCAAGCACACGCACTATGTAGAGTGTATCTTTCCCATACACACAAAACGTCGCCCCCAAACGTCTATCTCCCTAGTTATGTGGTTCTCGCACACTCACCTCACACACCACCCCCACTGCAAACAAGCACACTTTGTCTCCTTGTGCACCACTCTCCTCTTTCTATCTCTCCCACATGCGGACCCTCCCCAGCTCCTCCATGTATACATATATGTCCTGACTCTTTCCATAGCTCCCTAATGTATCATTGTTCTCGATCTCGCACATTGTTCTCTACACCATCTATTCTAGATCTCTCATGAAGTCCCTATCACACACACGATGACTCGGTTCCCTTGCGTCTCTGTACATAGGCCAATTTCAAACAACATCAACATTGTCTCCCTATCTATACGCCATTTATGGACACAAACACCCCCTCTCTCGCCCCCTCTCTTCCTCTCTCTTCATCGCTAGCTCTCTCTCTCTCACTCTCACACCCCTCTCCCACACACACTCGATGTCTCTTCCAAATAGTCTGCTCCCCCCGCCCACACCCATGCTATCCCGCTACTGCACATGTCACACCATTCCCCCTTCCCTTATACTAGACTTACATCATTAGTGGTCTCTCTACTCCACATACACACACTCCCTCTCACACACAAATGCACGCACAAACACACACAGACACGCACAAACACCCATTAATTTGGATCCTCATCTCTCCCCATGTCCGCATGTGTATCTCACACACTCACTCTCTAATTTTGTATATGTGTCTCCACATTACACAACACAAAGCCCCATGTACATGTCTCTCTCTATCCTCCACACACATAGACACAAAGAATATGTTATCATTGCCTCAGTCTCTAGACATATCACACACGCACTCTCTCTCTCTCTCTCTCTCTCTCTCTCGCAAACACGCGCAACAAGGGTTTCCTCGTGAATAACTTACCGTCTATTCATCAACAGTTGTGGCAGTATGGCGAACACGAGACGTGAAAAAGAATAAATCTACACGTGCTTAGACCACCTAGTATGACTACTAGGACTAGATCAAGCCAAAAAGCACGCCGCCGTCACCCCCTCCTTACCGGCGACGGGAAAACCTCTGTTTTACACAATCGGGAAGTCATTGTGCTAACGCCTCACATGTTGAGGCATTGAATAGAATGTAGATGCTAGTTTACGGAAACAAGTATCGATAATACATTTGTATCTCCATACTTATATTTCTTCTCTTATAAAAAATCGAGTTGGTGATGACGGTACGCGTGCCATCTTGCAATATAGACCGTCCGATCTATATCTGACGGATGGAAATTAAACTAAAAGATACCCGCACCCCTCTCCACATTTGCAGACAAGGCCTTCCCTTGTTCATCCTTATCTCCAACAACCTCATTGTTGAGCAATTAAGAAAGGAAGCCTCTGGAACAAACTAGCCTGGTGGGCGCTGCCGGCGTCGTCAATCGCCATGCCTCCGCTCAGTACGACAACCAATCACCACCACGCCCCACTCCTATTCACCTTATCTCCTATTTCTCGAGATAACATTAGTTTTTACACATGGGATTACTCCCGCATGGATCAATCACAACAAGTGTTTTACAAAAAAATGCATCTTGATGTTCCGTGCAATGCATGAATCTTGCTAGTACTCCTACAGAAGACTAAGTTGCTGATGATGGTGTGTCTGCCATCCGTCGTTTGTCACCATTAGATCTACATCTAACGACTATGAGGTAAGTTGTTACCTTTTCTCACCAACATCCCACTTGTCTACCAATTTGCAGAAAAACCCATAATTAGTATCTTAAAACCAACCACATCCCTCCCTGACCTCACCAAAACAGCCCAAGGAATACATTCTAATTGAAACATAATATATCTCTAGTGATATATGTATATCAAAATTAGAGTGTTTTGTATCAAGTTTGTGAATAAGTATTATTCTAATTATGATTCATTGCTACGCACATGAACATTGCTAGTATTTCCAACCATGCAATTTTTTCCCTAGTATTCCATAGTTTCGAGTTTTCCATCAAGATATTAGTCACTCATGGTTGATATTTACTTTCAATCATGTACACATATGCACTATGTAACTAGCCTTGCTTATTGGTTTCCAAAGCTTAACTTACACTCCTACTTACAATATGTAGAGTATTTAACAAAAACCTACAACTTTCAACCAGCCCTAGGAAGAATCTATTGTACAAAAAATAGCAAAAACATACCCAAAATTTCTTAGTCCATGCCAAAAACTACTACCTAGTACTCCCTCCGTCCCACAATGTAAGCCGTTTTTGCAAGCTAGTTTAGCTTGCAAAAACATCTTATATTATGGGACAGAGGGAGTACCAATTAGGTTAGTTTAAACCCATTTATGACAGGGTTGGCCCACATGTCCGTGCTGACGAGGCAGCTTAAACCAACAAATTTTGTTTGACCATTGACACGAGGGACCCACATCTGACCTTCTATCCTGTTATTCCCCCTCAAATCATTATTTTTCCTGAACATTACTTCAAAAAGTACTGATGCGTGTTCATCGGTGGCGCTGGTGATGAGTGAGTTCGCCACCGCTCCGCCGGAAGGGTCGGACGCCGCGCTGGCCTCCGCACGGGTTGGCAGGCTGGCCTGAGCGTGACTCACGAGTGAGCAAGCCGCCGCACTGGCCTTCGCTCGAACCAGATGGCTGGCCTTAGCACGGCACGCACGAGCAAGCCGCCGCGCCGCCGTGCCAATCTAGCTAGCAAACCTTGCAGACAAGCAGCTGCACGGAGCTATCTTGGCTAGCTAGCATCCGCGAGCGCCGGACGGAGTTGGCATCCGGGCTGCCGCAAGATGGGCTCTGACACGTCTCTGTCGTATCTACTTTTCCAAACACTTTTGCCCTTGTTTTGGACTCTAACTTGCACGATTTGAACGGAACTAACCCGGACTAACGCTGTTTTCAGTAGAATTGCCATGGTGTTATTTTTGTGCAGAAATAAAAGTTCTCGGAATGACTTGAAAATCAACGGAGATTATTTTTGGAATATATAAAAAAATACTGGAAGAAGAATCCATGTCAGGGAGCCCACACCCTATCCACGAGGGTGGGGGCGCGCCCCCTGCCTCGTGGGCCCCCTGATGCTCCACCGACGTCCACCTTGACTCCATATATTCACTTTCGAGGAGAAAAAAATCAGAGAGAAGGATTCATCGCGTTTTACGATACGGAGCCGCCGCTAAGCCCTAAACTCTCTCGGGAGGGCTGATCTAGAGTTCGTTCGAGGCTCCGAAGAGGGGAATCCGTTGCCATCGTCATCATCAACCTTCCTGTATCACCAATTTCATGATGCTCACCACCGTGCGTGAGTAATTCCATCATAGGCTTGCTGGACGGTGATGGGTTGGATGAGATTTATCATGTAATCGAGTTAGTTTTGTTAGGGTTTGATCCGTAGTATCCATTATGTTCTGAGATTGATGTCGCTATGACTTTGCTATGCTTAATGCTTGTCACTAGGGCCCGAGTGCCATGATTTCAGATCTGAACCTATTATGTTTTCATGAATATACATGAGTTCTTGATCCTATCTTGCAAGTCTATAGTCACCTATTATGTGTTATGATCCGTTAACCCTGAAGTGACAATAATCGAGATACTTACCGGTGATGACCGTAGTTTGAGGAGTTCATGTATTCACTATGTGTTAATGCTTTGGTCCGGTACTCTATTTAAAGGAGGCCTTAATATCCCTTAGTTTCCAGTAGGACCCTGCTGCCACGGGAGGGTAGGACAAAAGATGCCATGCAAGTTCTTTTCCATAAGCATGTATGACTATATTCGGAATACATGCCTACATTACATTGATGAACTGGAGCTAGTTCTGTGTCACTCTATGTTATAACTGTTGCATGATTGATCGCATCCGACATAATTATCAATCACTGATCCATTGCCTATAAGCTTTTCATATATTGTTCTTTGCTTATTTACTTTTCCATTGCTACTGTTACAATCACTATAAAACCAAAAATATTACTTTTGCTACCGTTACTACTATTATCATATTACTTTGCTACTAAATACTTTGTTGCAGATATTAAGTTTCCAGGTGTGGTTGAATTAACAACTCGGCTGCTAATACTTGAGAGTATTCTTTGGCTCCCCATGTGTCGAATCAACAAATTTGGGTTGAATACTCTACCCTCGAAAACTGTTGCGATCCCCTATACTTGTGGGTTATCAAGACTATTTTTTGGCACCGTTGCCGGGGAATATAGCTCTATTCTTTGAGTCACTTGGGATTTATATCTGCTTATCACTATGAAGAACTTGAAAGATCAAAGAACCAATATTTTTCCCTCAACTACGAGGGGAGGTAAGGAACTGCCATCTAGCTCTGCACTTGATTCACCTTCTGTTTTGAGTAAACTTGCGACACCTACACATGCTATTGATTCTGATAGGTCGCATGTTATTGATGATGCCACTTCTGCTTTGCATGACACTTATGATGAAACTACTTCTATACTTGATAATATTGTGCCACTAGGTGAATTTCTTGATGAACAACTTGCTAGGGCTAGAGAGAATGAAATTATTGAAACTGATAATATTGATGAAAGTGATGATGAAGATTCTTCCCTAGATATGAATTGTCTGTTGTACCTGAGGGTTATGTTATGGATGAAGAAGCTACTAGAGACTTCTTAGCTTGCAATGATAGATCCGATCTTAAGAAATTATTAGATAAGCTTAAAGAAAAGTCTTTAAATGCTAGAATGAAATATGACCCTGCTTTTGCCACTTCACCTATCTTTATTACTTATAAGGGTTATGTAACAACCCGGATGTAACTTTCCCAATTTGTACTCCAACTCTTGCCGTTTCGGCATTAAGTTATTGTATTTTCTCGGGTTCGGGTCTTTGTCTCCGTGTGCTGTTGTCGTTGTCATGCATCTCATATCATGTCATCATGTGCATTACATTTGCATACGTGTTCGTCTCATGCATTCGAGCATTTTCCCCGTTGTCCGTTTTGCATTCCGGCGCTTCGTTCTCCTCCGGTGGTCAATTCTACCTTTCTTTCGTGTGTGGAGATTAAACATTTCTAGATTGGACCAAGACTTGCCAAGCGGCCTTCGTTTACTACCGGTAGACCGCTTGTCAAGTTTCGTATCATTTGGACTTCGTTTGATACTCCAACGGTTAACCGAGGGACCGAAAAGGCCTCGTGTGTGTTGCAGCCCAACACCCCTCCAATTTGGCCCAAAACCCACCTAACTCTGCTCCATCATCTAGAGCGTTCGATCACGATCGCGTGGCCGAAAACCGCACCTCATTTGGACTCTCCTAGCTCCCTCTACCTCTATTTAAAGCCCCCTCCCGAAATTCGCGGATCTCCTCCCTCTCAAACCCTAGAAATCACCCCCGCACCGGCCGGACACGTCCGAATCCGGCCGGACGCGTCCGCTCCGCCGACCGCAGCCACTCCGAAGCTGCCACGTGGCCTTCTCCGCCGCCAGCCGCCGCCCCGGCCCGGGAGCCCGCAGCCGGCCCCCGAGGCCCAGTCCTCCGCGCCACCGCCCGCCTTCGTCCTCCTCCGCCGAGCCGCCGAGCCGCCCTTCGACGCTGGCGCTGTGGTCGCCGTCGCCGGCCGCCGCCGCCGCCTCGCCCGGTCGCCGCCGCTGCCTCGCCCGGTCGCTGCGCCGCCCGGCCGCCGTGCCGCCTCCGCCGCCCCGCGCCCGTCCTCCACCGTCGCCGCCCGGGGCCGCGCCCCTCTCCGCCACCTCTAGGTCCGGCCGCCGTGGCCCTCGACGCCGGCGAGCTGCAGATCCGCCGCCGGTGAACAGTGATCGCGCGGGTGAACAGTAACCCTAGATCTCGGGGTGATTTTTTTCGTCTAAGTCCCGGAATTGCAGATCCATATGCTCATGTTCATGACCCCATAACTTTGCATCCGTAGCTCCGATTCATGCGTATAGCATATCAAAATGTTCATCTCAGAGAGTAAATCATTTCATTCCATTGCATCATTTTCATTTGAGTTCATCTTAATGCCCGAAATGCTGTTAGAAGAGGGCTACTTGGGATAATTGTCAGATCTGCTGCTCCATTTAGCTTTTTGTCATTTTTGCCATGATTAATGTGTGCCTGCTATGCCCATGAGTTCTACATATGTTTTGTTAAGGGTTTTGTCATATTTCCAGAGGTGCAACCCATGTATTTTTGTGATGTGTGTGGTGACTAGTGCAAGCTTGCAAAGTGGTGCACTTGCTAATTCTGTTTTCAGGGACTTAGCATTTCCACAAAGTCCTTGAGCTGTTTATCTCATGATGTCATATGTTCATGTTGTTTCCTAGTGATCCGTGCCTCTTTTGAGGATGATCAGTAAGGATGTTTTGTTAATATTGTAGTGCTATATCCATCCATGTCTTTTTTTACAATTATGGAGCACCCTAGCTTGAGTCAATCGAGCTCTACTTTTGCTACTTTGTGAATCTGGGCAGATTGTCAACTTGTTTGCAATTTTGCCGATGATGTTGTAGTTGATCCGTGCAAGCTATGCTTTTGTTCTTGACGTGTCTAGCTTGCATTTTGTGTGTTCTTGATATATGTATGCTTATATTTTCATGACTTGCACCATAGTGAGTGCATCGAGCTCGTAAACATGCCTACTTGAGATATGTTTCAGCATGTGCCAGTTGTCACTAAGTCTATGATCTGATTATGTTTTTGCCATGTTCTCATGCTTGCAATTGTATTTTCTGATCCCTTTTGGCTCAAGGTCACTAAGGGACTTTTGTTAAGCTCTTTGAGTAGCTCCATGCCATGCTTTACTTTGCCATGTTTAGGTCCTGTAGCATGTAGTTTTGTTGCTCCGAAGAGAGCTACCTGATCTGAAATTCCAGACAAGTGTGAATTTCACTAAGTCTAAGATCTGTTTGTCATATGCATTTTTTCCATGCTTGTTTGAACCTGTTAATGGATGAATTGGCCGTAGCTCAGTGCTAGACTTTTGTTAAGCATCTTGAATGCATCCCTGCCATTTATTTTGTTGTTACGTTTGGGTGCTGTAGCATGTTCATCTCATTGCATTTAGATGGCTACTTGCTGTAAATCGCAGACCAGTGTCATAATTTAATCGTTTGCCATTTCCAAACCGTAACTCCGATTCCGGCGATCTTTATATCGTTTTCAAGTGATTTCATCTCATCTTTCCAGTGGCATACTTGGATTTCCATGTTGAGGCCAGGTTCATGCATTTCCTGTCATATCTTGCATTTTGCAACCCGCATCGTATCCCGCATAGCATATCATCTTAGCATCATCTTGTTTGATCCTTGCATGTGGTCGATTGTGTCCTTGTTGCTTGTTTGTCTTGTTTGGTTAGAGCCGAGATACGAGTTCGCTAACAAGGAGCCCGTTGAGTTTTCTTTCGAGGATCCAGTCAACTCTGACAACTGTGCAGGCAAGATGATCATACCCTCGAAATCACTACTATCTTTGCTATGCTAGTTTGCCCGCTCTTTTGCTATGACAATGCTACGATGCCTACCATTTGCTTTCAAGCCTCCCAAATTGCCATGTCAAACTTCTAACCCATCATGTCCTAGCAAACCGTTGATTGGCTATGTTACCGCTTTGCTCAGCCCCTCTTATAGCGTTGCTAGTTGCAGGTGAAGATTGGAGGCTGTTCCTTGTTGGAACATTTATTTACTTGTTGGGATATCATTATATTGCTATGTTATCTTAATGCATCTATACACTTGGTAAAGGGTGGAAGGCTCGGCCTCTCGCCTAGTGTTTTGTTCCACTCTTGCCGCCCTAGTTTCCGTCATATCGGTGTTATGTTCTCGGATTTTGCGTTCCTTACGCGGTTGGGTTATAATGGGAACCCCTTGATAGTTCGCCTTGATTAAAGCTTTTCCAGCAATGCCCAACCTTGGTTTTACCATTCGCCACCTAGCCTCTTTTTCCCTTGGGTTTCCAGAGCCCGAGGGTCATCTTATTTAACCCCCCCCCCGGGCCAGTGCTCCTCTGAGTGTTGGTCCGACCGAGTAGACTGCGGGGCCACCACGGGGCAACTTGAGGGTTGGTTTTACTCGTAGGATGTCTCATCTGAGTGTGCCCTGAGAACGAGATATGTGCAGCTCCTATCGGGATTTGTCGGCACATTCGGGTGGTGTTGCTGGTCTTGTTTTAACCTGTTGAAATGTCTTGAAGAACCGAGATACCGAGTCTGATCGGAACGTCTTGGGAGGAGGTCTATTCCTTCGTTGACCGTGAGAGCTTGTCATGGGCTAAGTTGGGACTCCCCTGCAGGGATTTGAACTTTCGAAAGCCGTGCCCACGGTTATGGGTAGATGGGAATTTGTTAATGTCCGGTTGTAGATAACTTCAACCTTAACTTAATTAAAATGAATCAACTGAGTGTGTTACCGTGATGGCCTCTTCTTGGCGGAGTCCGGGAAGTGGACACGATGTTGGAGTAATGTTTGCGCATGTTGCTCTCTAGTTTCTCGCTCGTGCTTTGCCTCCTCTTCTCGCTCTCTTTTGCGAATAAGTTAGCCACCATATTTTGCTAGTCGCTTGCTGTAGCTCCACTCATATTTACCTTACCTTACCTATAAGCTTAAATAGTCTTGATCGCGAGGGTGCGAGATTGCTGAGTCCCTGTGGCTCACAGATTACTATTACACCAGATGCAGGGCCTGATGATTCCGCTCCAGGAGACGCGCTTGAGCTCAAGTGGGAGTTCGACGAGGACTCTCAACGTTACTATGTTTCCTTTCCCGATGATCAGTAGTGGTGCCCAGTTGGGGGTGATTGGGACCGTGTCGCTTGTTGGGTTATCTTTTATTTTGGCGCCGTAGTCGGGCCATGAGTGTTTGGATGATGTAATGTTATTTATGTACTTGATTGACGTGGCGAGTGTAAGCCAACTATGTTATCTCCCCTTTATTATTCATATTACATGGGATGTTGTGAAGATTGCCTAACTTGCGACATATGCCTTCAATGCGATTATGCCTCTATGTCGTGCCTCGACACGTGGGAGATATAGTCGCATCGAGGGTGTTACAAGTTGGTAATCAGAGCCTTCCCCGACCTTAAGAGCCCCATTGCTTGATCGTTCTTAGCAGCCGAGTTGTGTCTAGAAAAATATTTTGAGTCATTTAGGAATTATATATCAGAGAGTTTAGGAATTCTTTTTACTTCCCAGTCTCCTCATCGCTCTGGTAAGGCATCCTGACGTAGAGTTTTGACTCTTCTCTTCTCAAATTTCACTAAAAAAATTTAGGATCACGCGGGTATCTTGGAATCGTTCCGATGGTTTTATGATGAGAACATTGTCTTGGTGCCTCCTGTCAGGGGTTTAGTGGAAGTGTCCCGGGGAGTTGAGCTCTGAGGTGTTGTCATCATAATTTTAATCGTTGCAGTTCTGGAATACCTGAGTTTAGTACGCCGACATCGAAAATCTCTTTTATGCAGTTCGTTGGTGAGATAACCTCGACGCCACCCAGTACTGGGGCGGGAGTTCGGGAGTATCGCCATAACTTGTATAACGGATGCTTTTCGAAGGTTGAGGTAGATGGTTTCCGAAGGTTTCTTGGTTATGTGTTGAAGGATGGATACAGCTGGATGTAGGATTTGCTAGTTTGGGTGAGATATTATGCTTCCCCTGTATCCCCAACACCTGATTGCATAACCGGAAAGGTTCGGGAGTTTCATAGGTGGGAATTGTCGTAGCTCTAGTTCTTCTTCCACGGATATTGGTTTGAGATTGGGATTTCTTACCGATTATTCGTTCTTGATCCGTACCTTGTTGATTTATTTCTCTACCTTAATTCTACGTGGCTTCTCAATTTATGGATATGTGACCATTTCAAGAGGAATGCATTCGTTCATTTTGTTTGGATGTGAAGACTATATGTTGCAATTTTCATTCCGTTGGATTCAGCTTCAATATTTGTCTATCAATGTGCTAATGGTAGTCAACCTCTTCAGGATGGCTCCTCCAACGCGCACGACTCTGAATCCTAATCCGCCACCATCTCCCCCTCCTCCGGAGGCATGGCAAGCTGTGATGGCCGCCACCAATGCAAACACACAGTTGATCATGCAAATTCTTCAAGAGTGCAATCAAGGCAACCAAGGGAATCAAGGCAGCAATCAGAATCACTTTGCTTCACTCAACCAGTTCCTTGCTAACAGGCCAAAGACTTTCAGCAATTGTGTTGAGGCAACCGATGCTGACGATTGGCTTGTGGATCTGTGTAAGCATTTCGAGTGCAGTAACGTCAGGCCTGAGGACTTTGTCAAGTTCGCTTCCTTCCAACTCAAAGATCAAGCTGCAGAATGGTTCCAGCAATACAAGGATTCCCGAGGTGGACGTGTTATCACTTGGGATGATTTCCGTCGAGATTTCCGAGCTCATCATATTCCCCAGAGCATGGTTGAAAGCAAGCGTGAGGAATTCCGCAATCTGAAGCAAGGCTCTTTGGCTGTCTATGACTACAATAAGTTGTTCCAGAAGCTCGCCCGCTTTGCCAAGCAGGACGTCCCTGATGAGAAGAGCATGATATACCAGTTCATGGGTGGTCTCAGAGAAGAAATCCAGCTCGCTCTTGTTCTCTTTGAGCCCTTGAGGTACGATGAGTTCTACAACATGGCACTGAAGCAAGAGGCTGCTCAGTTGAGGTGTGATGCTTCCAAGAAGCGAGTCAGAGATGTTACTCCTTCTTCCTCTACTCAAGTGGCCAAGCAGCAGAAGTATTGGCTTCCTCCTCCTCTGTTCCGTCAGTTGTATCAGCAGAAGAGCAAAGGTGGCAGTGGTTCTTCCCACCCACCCAACCCTGGCTTTCAGAACAAGACTTCGTCTCAAGCTCCAAGAACGAGTGCTCCGTATCACCGTCCGCTTTCAGAGGTCACGTGCAACAAGTGCCAACAGAAGGGTCACTATGCCAACAAGTGTTTCAACCAGAGGCGTCTTCCTCCTCCTCCTGTCAAATCGGCAAGTACAGCTGTGGTCAAACATAACCCCAAGCACGCCAAGGTCAATTTGATGAATGCAGCTCAGGCAGAGGATTCGTCAGATGTGATTATGGGTAACCTTCCTGTTAACGATGTTCCTGCAAAAGTTCTTTTTGACACTGGTGCATCGCATTCTTTTTTGTCATGCCCTTTTGCATCGAAGCACAATGTTGAGACTGAGATCGTGCCCAAAGTCATGCAAGTTGTTTCTCCCGGCAAGCTTTTGACTTCTAGTTTGGTTTCTCCTGATATCTCTATCACGTTGGGTGATTACAAGTTTCTCTCTCCTCCGGTGGTTCTTGGTAACTCGGATATTGATCTTATTCTCGGAATGGATTGGCTTTCTAAGCACAAGGCTCAGCTTGATTGTGCAGCCAGGCAGATTCAATTAACTCATTCATCTGAGGATGTAATTGTCTTTGCCGCTCGGGATAATACTATCCGTCTGTTTTCTCTCAATGAGAAGGGTGAACTCGATGCCATCTCGCAAATTCCAGTCGTTTGCGAATATCAAGACGTCTTTCCAGAAGAGCTTCCAGGAATGCCTCCGCACCGGCCAGTTGAATTCGTTATTGATCTTGAGCCTGGTACGGAACCTGTGTGCAAACATCCTTACAAGCTCGACCTGAAGAGTTGAAGGAGCTGAAGAAGCAACTCGATATTCAAGAGAAAATGGGTCTCATCCGGCCTAGTTCTTCTCCGTGGGGTTGTGGTGTTCTTTTTGTGAAGAAGAAGGATGGAATAGACCGACTTTGTGTTGATTACCGTCCAGTGAACAAGAAGACCATCAAGAACAAATACCCACTTCCCAACATCAATGAGTTGTTCGAACAACTCAAAGGTGCCCGCGTATTCTCCAAGCTTGATCTCCGTATGGGTTATCATCAGATTCGAATCCGTGAGCAAGATATTCCCAAGACGGCTTTCAGGACAAGCTTTGGTTCATATGAATACACTTTCATGTCTTTTGGCCTCGTCAATGCTCCTCCGACGTTCTCTCGCATGATGAACTTCATCTTCAACGCCTACACCAATGACTTTGTTTTGGTCTATCTCGACGACATTCTGGTTTTCTCCAAGAACAAGGAAGATCATGCCAAGCACTTGCGTTTGGTTCTTGATAAGCTCAGGGAACACAAGTTCTACGCCAAGTTCTCCAAGTGTGAATTTTGGCTCGATGAGGTTCTTTATCTTGGTCATATCATCTCTTCCAAGGGTATTGCCGTGAATCCTAAGAAGGTGTCTGCAATTGTGAATTGGGAACCTCCTCAGAACGTGAAGCAACTCCGTAGCTTCCTCGGTCTCGCAAGCTATTGCCGAAGATTCGTTGAAAACTTTTCTAAGATCGCGAAGCCTCTCTCTAATCTTCTCCAGAAGCACGTCAAGTACGTTTGGTCTCCGGAGTGTGATATTGCTTTCAACACCTTGAAAGAGAAATTGATCACTGCTCCAGTTCTGACTCCGCCTGATGAATCCAAGCCGTACGAGGTCTTTTGTGATGCCTCTCTCCAAGGTCTTGGCGCAGTATTGATGCAAGAGAAGAAAGTTGTTGCTTATACTCTCGCCAGTTGAAGCCTAATGAGAAGAACTACCCCACTCATGATCTCGAGTTGGCGGCAGTTGTGCATGCTCTTTTGACTTGGAGACATCTTCTATTGGGAAGAAAAGTGGATATTTTCACTGATCACAAGAGTCTCAAGTACATCTTCACTCAGCCTAATCTCAACCTCAGGCAAACTCGATGGGTCGAAATGATTCAAGAGTATAATCCGAGTATCGAGTATACTCCAGGCAAGGCCAATGTGATTGCTGACGCATTGAGCAGAAAGGCTTACTGCAACAGTCTGATTCTCAAGCCTTATCAACCCGAGCTTTGTGAAGCTTTCCGCAAACTTAATCTGCAAATTGTTCCTCAAGGTTTCCTCGCCAACCTTCTAGTCTCTCCTATCTTGCAAGACCAGATTCGCCAAGCCGAGCTTCTTGATGCTATGGTGAAAAAGGTGAAGATTGGTATTGCCAAGAGTCAACCCAAGTACAAGTGCTACCGCCTTGATGACAAGGACACTCTCTTCTTCGAGGATCGTATTGTTGTACCCAAAGGTGACCTCCGTAAAGTGATCATGAACGAGGCTCACAATTCTCTCCTCTCCATCCACCCTGGGAGCACGAAGATGTATCAGGACCTCAAGCAAGCTTATTGGTGGACTCGAATGAAGCGCGAGATTGCTCAATTCGTGAATGAATGTGATGTCTGCAGAAGAGTGAAGGCAGAACACCAAAGGCCAGCTGGTCTCCTCCAATCTCTTGCCATTCCAGAATGGAATTTTAACCACATTGAAATGGACTTCGTGACTGGGTTTCCAAAGTCCAAGCGTGGCAATGATGCTATATTCGTTGTCATCGACAAACTCACCAAAGTGGCTCACTTTCTGCCTATCAAAGAGTCGATCACTGCAGCTCAATTGGCGGAACTCTATACCTCTCGGATTGTCTCTCTGCACGGTGTTCCTCAAGTGATCTCTTCAGACCGTGGAAGCATCTTTACCTCGAAGTTTTGGGATTCTTTTCAGAAGGCCATGGGCACCAACATCCGCTTCAACACAGCTTTCCATCCTCAAATTAGCGGTCAAGTCGAACGTGTCAACCAGATTCTTGAAGATATGCTCAGGGCTTGTGTGATCTCCTTCGGCATGAAGTGGGAGGATTGTCTTCCTTATGCTGAATTCTCCTGCAACAACAGTTTTCAAGCAAGTTCGGGAAAGGCCCCATTTGAAATTTTGTATGGCAGGAAGTGTCGTACCCCTCTCAACTGGTCTGAAACCGGTGAACGTCAGCTTTTGGGTAATGACTTAATCACAGAGGCGGAGGAAATGTGCAAAGTCATTCATGATAACCTTAAAGCAGCCCAATCCCGTCAGAAGAGCTACTATGATAGTAAGCACCGTGATTTGGATTTCAAGATCGGAGATCATGTTTACCTCTGTGTCTCTCCTATGAAAGGTACTCGTCGCTTCGGTATCAAAGGGAAGCTTGCCCCTAGATACGTGGGACCTTTCAAGATTGTCAGCAAGAGAGGCGACCTTGCCTATCAACTCGAGCTTCCTTCAAACTTTGCAAATGTTCATGACGTGTTCCATGTCTCTCAGCTTCGAAAGTGCTTCAAGACTCCTGACCGCACTATCAACTTTGAGGACATTGAGCTCCAAGAAGATCTCTCTTATCGTGAGCACCCAGTTGCTATTCTTGAAGAGTCTGAATGCAAAACTCGCAACAAGTCAATCAAATTTCTCAAAGTCAAGTGGTCACACCATTCCGACCGTGAAGCTACCTGGGAATGCGAGGATCACCTCCGTTCTGAGTACCCGGCGTTCTTTCAGTCCTAGATCTCGGGACGAGATCCTTTCGTAGTGGTGGAGTGTTGTAACACCCCGGATGTAACTTTCCCAATTTGTACTCCAACTCTTGCCGTTTCGGCATTAAGTTATTGTATTTTCTCGGGTTCGGGTCTTTGTCTCCGTGTGTTGTTGTTGTTGTTGTCATGCATCTCATATCATGTCATCATGTGCATTGCATTTGCATACATGTTCGTCTCATGCATTCGAGCATTTTCCCCGTTGTCCGTTTTGCATTCCGGCGCTTCGTTCTCCTCAAGTGGTCAATTCTACCTTTCTTTCGTGTGTGGGGATTAAACATTTCCGGATTAGACTGAGACTTGCCAAGCGGTCTTGGTTTACTACCGATAGATCGCCTGTCAAGTTTCATATCATTTGGACTTCGTTTGATACTCCAACGGTTAACCGAGGGACCGAAAAGGCCTCGTGTGTGTTGCAGCCCAACACCCCTCCAATTTGGCCCAAAACCCACCTAACTCTGCTCCATCATCTAGAGCGTTCGATCACGATCGCGTGGCCGAAAACCGCACCTCATTTGGACTCTCCTAGCTCCCTCTACCTCTATTTAAAGCCCCCTCCCGAAATTCGCGGATCTCCTCCCTCTCAAACCCTAGAAATCGCCCCCGCACCGGCCGGACACGTCCGAATCAGGACGGACGCGTCCGCTCCGCCGACCGCAGCCACTCCGAAGCCGCCACGTGGCCTTCTCCGCCGCCAGCCGCCACCGCGGCCCGGGAGCCCGCAGCCGGCCCCCGAGGCCCAGTCCTCCGCGCCACCGCCTGCCTTCGTCCTCCTCCGCCGAGCCGCCGAGCCACCCTTCAACGCCGGCGCTGTTGTCGCCGTCGCCGGCCGCCGCCGCCGCCTCGCCCGGTCGCCGCGCCGCCCGCCCGCCGTGCCGCCTCCGCCGCCCCGTGCCCATCCTCCGCCGTCGCTGCCCGGGGTCGCGCCCCTCTCCGCCACCTCCAGGTCCGGCCGCCGTGGCCCTCGACGCCGGCGAGCTGCAGATCCGCCGCCGGTGAACAGTGATCGCGCAGGTGAACAGTAACCCTAGATCTCGGGGTGATTTTTTTCGTCTAAGTCCCGGAATTGCAGATCCATATGCTCATGTTCATGACCCCATAACTTTGCATCCGTAGCTCCGATTCATGCGTATAGCATATCAAAATGTTCATCTCAGAGAGTAAATCATTTCATTCCATTGCATCATTTTCATTTGAGTTCATCTTAATGCCCGAAATGCTGTTAGAAGAGGGCTACTTGGGATAATTGTCAGATCTGCTGCTCCATTTAGCTTTTTGTCATTTTTGCCATGATTAATGTGTGCCTGCTACGCCCATGAGTTCTACATATGTTTTGTTAAGGGTTTTGTCATATTTCCAGAGGTGCAACCCATGTATTTTTGTGATGTGTGTGGTGACTAGTGCAAGCTTGCAAAGTGGTGCACTTGCTAATTCAGTTTTCAGGGACATAGCATTTCCACAAAGTCCTTGAGCTGTTTATCTCATGATGCCATATGTTCATGTTGTTTCCTAGTGATCCGTGCCTCTTTTGAGAATGATCAGTAAGGATGTTTTGTTAATCTTGTAGTGCTCTATCCACTCATGTCTTTGTTTGCAATTATGGAGCACCCTAGCTTGAGTCAATCGAGCTCTACTTTTGCTACTTTGTGAATCTGGGCAGATTGTCAACTTGTTTGCAATTTTGCCGATGATGTTGTAGTTGATCCGTGCAAGCTATGCTTTTGTTATTGACGTGTCTAGCTTGAATTTTGTGTGTTCTTGATAGATGTATGCTTAGCTTTTCATGACTTGCACCGTAGTGAGTGCATCGAGCTCGTAAACATGCCTACTTGAGATATGTTTCAGCATGTGCCAGTTGTCACTAAGTCTGTGATCTGATTATGTTTTTGCCATGTTCACAAGCTTGCAATTGTATTTTCTTATCCCTTTTGGCTCAAGGTCACTAAGGGATTTTTGTTAAGCTCTTTGAGTAGCTCCATGTCATGCTTTACTTTGCCATGTTCAGGTCCTGTAGCATGTAGTTTTGTTGCTCCTAAGAGAGCTACCTGATCTGAAATTCCAGACAAGTGTGAATTTCACTGTCTGAGATTTGTTTGTCATATGCATTTTTGCCATGCTTGTTTGAACCTGTTAATGGATGAATTGGCCGTAGCTCAGTGCTAGACTTTTGTTATTGACGTGTCTAGCTTGAATTTTGTGTGTTCTTGATAGATGTATGCTTAGCTTTTCATGACTTGCACCGTAGTGAGTGCATCGAGCTCGTAAACATGCCTACTTGAGATATGTTTCAGCATGTGCCAGTTGTCACTAAGTCTATGATCTGATTATGTTTTTGCCATGTTCTCATGCTTGCAATTGTATTTTCTGATCCCTTTTGGCTCAAGGTCACTAAGGGACTTTTCTTAAGCTCTTTGAGTAGCTCCATGACATGCTTTACTTTGCCATGTTTAGGTCCTGTAGCATGTAGTTTTGTTGCTCCGAAGAGAGCTACCTGATCTGAAATTCCAGACAAGTGTGAATTTCACTAAGTCTAAGATCTGTTTGTCATATGCATTTTTTCCATGCTTGTTTGAACCTGTTAATGGATGAATTGGCCGTAGCTCAGTGCTAGACTTTTGTTAAGCATCTTGAATGCATCCCTGCCATGTATTTTGTTGTTACGTTTGGGTGCTGTAGCATGTTCATCTCATTGCATTTAGATGGCTACTTGCTATAAATCACAGACCGGTGTCATAATTGAATCGCTTGCCATTTCCAAACCGTAACTCCGATTCCGGCGTACTTTATATCATTTTCAAGCGATTTCATCTCATCTTTCCAGTGGCACACTTGGATTTCCAAGTTGAGGCCATGTTCATGCATTTCCTGTCATATCTTGCATTTTTTTAACCCGCATCGCATCCCGCATTGCATATCATCTTAGCATCATCTTGTTTGATCCTTGCACGTGGTTGATTGTGTCCTTGTTGCTTGTTTGTCTTGTTTGGGTAGAGCCGGGAGACGAGTTCGCTAACGAGGAGCCCGTTGAGTTTGCTTTCGAGGATCCAGTCAACTCTGACAACTGTGCAGGCAAGATGATCATACCCTCGAAATCACTACTATCTTTGCTATGCTAGTTTGCTCGCTCTTTTGCCATGTCAATGCTACGATGCCTACCATTTGCTTTCAAGCCTCCCAAATTGCCATGTCAAACCTCTAACCCACCATGTCCTAGCAAACCGTTGATTGGCTATGTTACCGCTTTGCTCAGCCCCTCTTATAGCGTTGCTAGTTGCAGGTGAAGATTGGAGGCCGTTCCTTGTTGGAACATTTATTTACTTGTTGGGATATCATTATATTGCTATGTTATCTTAATGCATCTATACACTTGGTAAAGGGTGGAAGGCTCGGCCTCTCGCCTAGTGTTTTGTTCCACTCTTGCCGCCCTAGTTTCTGTCATATCGGTGTTATGTTCCCGGATTTTGCGTTCCTTACACGGTCGGGTTATAATGGGAACCCCTTGATAGTTCGCCTTGATTAAAGCTTTTCCAGCAATGCCCAACCTTGGTTTTACCATTCGCCACCTAGCCTCTTTTTCCCTTGGGTTTCTGGAGCCCGAGGGTCATCTTATTAAACCCCCCCCCCCCGGGCCAGTGCTCCTCTGAGTGTTGGTCCGACCGAGTAGACTGCGGGGCCACCTCGGGGCAACTTGAGGGTTGGTTTTACTCATAGGATGTCTCATCTGAGTGTGCCCTGAGAACGAGATATGTGCAGCTCCTATCGGGATTTGTCGGCACATTCGGGCGGTGTTGCTGGTCTTGTTTTAACTTGTCGAAATGTCTTGAAGAACCGAGATACCGAGTCTGATCGGAACGTCTTGGGAGGAGGTCTATTCCTTCGTTGACCGTGAGAGCTTGTCATGGGCTAAGTTGGGACTCCCCTGCAGGGATTTGAACTTTCGAAAGCCGTGCCCACGGTTATGGGCAGATGGGAATTTGTTAATGTCCGGTTGTAGATAACTTCAACCTTAACTTAATTAAAATGAATCAACTGACTGTGTTACCGTGATGGCCTCTTCTCGGCGGAGTCCGGGAAGTGGACATGGTGTTGGAGTAATGTTGGCGCAGGTTGCTCTCTAGTTTCTCGCTCGCGCTTTGCCTCCTCTTCTCGCTCTCTTTTGCGAATAAGTTAGCCACCATATTTTGCTAGTCGCTTGTTGTAGCTCCACTCATATTTACCTTACCTTACCTATAAGCTTAAATAGTCTTGATCGCGAGGGTGCGAGATTGCTGAGTTCTTGTGGCTCACAGATTACTATTACACCAGATGTAGGGCCTGATGATTCCGCTCCAGGAGACGCGTATGAGCTCAAGTGGGAGTTCGACGAAGACTCTCAACGTTACTATGTTTCCTTTCCTGATGATGAGTAGTGGTGCCCAGTTGGGGGTGATCGGGACCGTGTCGCATGTTGGGTTATCTTTTATTTTGGCGCCGTAGTCGGGCCATGAGTGTTTGGATGATGTAATGTTATTTTTGTACTTGATTGACGTGGCGAGTGTAAGCCAACTATGTTATCTCCCCTTTATTATTCATATTACATGGGATGTTGTGAAGATTGCCTAACTTGCGACATATGCCTTCAATGCGATTATGCCTCTAAGTCGTGCCTCGACACGTGGGAGATATAGTCGCATCGAGGGTGTTACAGATTATGATTTCTCTGTCGATCCTAAGTTAATTACTTTGGTTGAATCTGATCATTTTTATGGCTATGAATCTGAAACTGTTGTAGCACATCTTACTAAATTAAATGATATAGCCACCCTGTTCACTAATGATGAGAAAACTCTCTATTACTTTATCCTTAAGTTGTTTCTGTTCTCATTAAAGGGTGATGCTAAGACATGGTTTAATTCTCTTGATCCTGGATGTGTGCGTAGTCCCCAGGATATGATTTATTACTTCTCTGCTAAATATTTCCCCGCTCATAAGAAACAAGCTGCTTTAAGGGAAATATGTAATTTTGTGCAAATTGAAGAAGAGAGTCTCCACAAGCTTGGGGGAGGCTTCTCCGGTTACTTAATGCTTTGCCTGATCATCCTCTCAAGAAAAATGAAATACTTGATATCTTTTATAATGGACTAACCGATGCTTCCAGAGAGTACCTGGATAGTTGTGCTGGTTGTGTTTTCAGGGAAAGAACTGTTGATCAAGCTGAATTGCTATTGAATAATATGTTGACTAATGAAAATAATTGGAAACTTCCTGAACCAACTCCTAAGCCAACTCCGAAGAAAAGGGGTATTCTATTTCTTAGTCCTGAAGATATGCAAGAGGCAAAGAAATCTATGAAAGAAAAGGGTATTAAAGCTGAAGATGTTAAGAATTTACCGCCTATTGAAGAAATACATGGTCTTGATAACTCGACACAGGTAGTAAAGGTGAAATTCCATTTACTAAGTTTGCTAGCCAATGCTTGGATGAGTTTGATGACTTTATGGTTAAACAAGAAAATTTCAGTGCTTATGTTGGTAGACAATTGAAACATAATGCTGATATGCTTGAACACTTGAGTGATTATATGGCTAGTGTTAAAGGTGAACTTAAACTTATTAGTAAACATGCTTCTATAGTTACCACTCAAGTAGAACAAGTACTTAAGGCTCAGAATGATTTGCTCAATGAATTGAATAATAAGAAAAATGATAATGATGTTAGAGTTATGACTAGAGGGGGTAAAATGACTCAGGAACCTTTGTATCCTGAGGGCCATCCTAAGAGAATTGAGCAAGATTCTCAGAGTACTAATGTTGATGCACCTAGTTCTTCTAAGAAGAAGAAGAAGAAGAAGAAAAATGATAGGACTTTGCATGCTTCTAGTGAACCTGTTGTTGACACACCTGAGAATCCCAATGATATTTCTATCTCTGATGCTAAAACACAATCTGGTAATGAACATGAACCTAGTGATAATGTTAATGATGATGTTCATGTTGATGCTCAACCTAGCAATGATAATGATGTAGAGACTGAACCTGCTGTTGATCTTGATAACCCACAACCAAAGAATCAACGTTATGATAAGAGAGACTTTGTTGCTAGGAAGCACGGTAAAGAAAGAGAACCATGGGTTCAGAAACCCATGCCTTTTCCTCCTAAACCATCCAAGAAAAAGGATGATGAGGATTTTGAGCGCTTTGCTGAAATGATTAGACCTATCTTTTTGCGTATGTGTTTGACTGATATGCTTAAAATGAATCCTTATGCTAATTATATGAAGGAAATTGTTACTAATAAGAGAAAGATACCGGAAGCTGAAATTTCCACCATGCTTGCTAATTATACTTTTAAGGGTGGAATACCAAAGAAACTTGGAGATCTAGGAGTACCAACTATACCATGCTCTATTAAAATAAACTATGTTAAAACTGCTTTATGTGATCTTGGAGCCGGTGTTAGTGTTATGCCTCTCTCTTTATATCGTAGACTTGATTTGAATAAGTTGACACCTACTGACATATCTTTGCAAATGGCTGATAAATCAACTGCTATACCTGTCGGTATTTGCGAGGATGTGCCTGTTGTGGTTGCAAATGTTACTATTTTAACGGGCTTTGTTATTCTTGATATACCCGAGGATGATAGTATGTCGATTATCCTTGGTAGACCCTTCTTGAATACTACAGGGGCTGTTATTGATTGCAACAAAGGCAATGTCACTTTTCATGTTAATGGTAATGAGCATACGATACACTTTTCGAGGAAACAACCTCAAGTCCACAATATCAATTCTATTGGAAAAATTTCAACAATTACTATTGGAGGTTTTGAATTTCCTCTTCCTACTGTCAAGAAGAAATATGATATTCTTATTGTTGGGGATGTGCATATCCTGGTTGAGGTAACCTAGTGTTATTCGAAATTTCTCCGGTTTCATGTTATTCCAAATGAGTTTGTTAACAAGACTCGATCAACCTTGTTAGTGGATTCCTTTTGATGAGCATGAGATGGGTGAAGTTAGAAGGCACAACTCTATGTAGCCTCTTTTTACTTTATTTTATTTATAGTAAATAAAGAAAAAATAGTATTCTTTGTAAGTTTTTTGAATTATCCATGCAATAACAAAATACCCCAAAAATAAAAGTTCTCCAAATGCCCTGAAAATTAAATATGATTTTTTCTATAATATTTGAGAATATCTGGCACTGAGAACACACCAGGGGGACACACCACGTGCCCACGAGGGTGGAGGGCGCGCCCACCCCCCTAGGCACGCCCCCTGCCTAGTGGACCCCTGGTGGCCCCCCTCCACTTATTCCAGCCACCACACACTCCATCTTCCTCCCAAAAAAATCACCAACCAGATCAAACCCGAGTTCTAGCTCATCTTGCTGCCATTTTCGATCTCCTTGTTCAAAGCTCCATTCACAAAATTGCTTTGGGGGATTGTTCTTTGGTATGTGACTCCTCCAATGGTCCAATTAGTTTTTGTTCTAGTGCTTTATTCATTGCAAATTTTTGCTGCTTAGGTGACCTTGTTCTTGAGTTTGCATGTCAAATTTATGTGGTCAAAAGTAGTTTTAATGCATGATATAGCCTCTAGACACTTGTAGGAGTAGCTGCTATCAATTTTGTTGAGTTTGGTTCACTTTTATTTTGAGTCACTAAAAATTTCAGAAATTTTTCAGAGGAAGACATATGTTTAGGAGAATGTACCAAGGTGGTTCCTTAAGGAAGCAAGGACCCAGGCCCGCAATACGTGAGCTAGACAATGAACTACGAAGAGATGCTCAAGTGCGGCCTTGTGAATGGCCGTCCGAAGATTTTATGGTTCGAGCAGGATTCAAGGAGGAATTTGACGCATATGTGCGTAACGCTGGTCTTGAGAGCTTCGAGGCAGATAAGTGCCTCCAATATTATTACCTCACTGATTCCTTTGTGAGAAGGTTTGAATTTGCATCATCACGCAATTCTCAAATTGTCCCGTTTGATCTTTATGATAAATCTTATACCATGGGCTTAGAAGATTTTAATACTTCTTGTAAACTCCCACAGTGGGGTAATGTTAGTGAACCTCGTAAATCTGAATATAAGATTTTCTTGCGAGTATCACTGTGGGGGAATCTAGAGAAATCACGCAAGCTACCATAGGAAGCATTCATTTTCCTGCTATACATTATTTCGCTCTCTTTATTGGTAGATGCATAAATGGCAAGGATGAGGCATGTCACATGTGTGTTCCAGATCTTGGTGTTCTCAAGAGTGCTGTATTAGGAGATAGACAATATAACTTGGGGGCCATTGTTGCACGTAGGTTGCATAATAACAAAATTAATGGAGATTTGTTTGGTGGAATTTATGCAACCCGTTTAGCTGATTTTCTTGAGATACCCATTCGTGGATATGATGTTGAGTTGCCTCCGCTTATTTAGATTATGATGCTATGGTTCGTCATCAGTTCGTTGAGAGGAACAATCAGTCCCTCCAGTACCGACTAATCTTTGACAGACGACGCACCTATCACGTCGCTCTCCCTGCTCCTGCTTTCTTTGACTTTCAGGCAAAAGGGAGATATGTTATAACCAGGGAGGAGGCGGATGAGTACGAGAGGAGGACGGAGGCAGCTCGCCTCCAAGCTGCAGCTCTTCAGGCAGTAGCTGATGCATCTCTGTACGACCCCAGCTTCAACTTCGAATACCCACCAGGCCATCCATGGGCATAGACCAACTTAGGCCAAAAGCCTCAGCTTGGGGGAGTACGTATTTCTCACCGACATTACATTCATGTTCACACACTCATGCCAGTTGTCGGTGCTCATACTTTTTCATTGTATCATCCATGCCAATTTATTTTCTTTTTAAGCTTTCTTCTTGTGTGTTTGAAAAACCTTAAGAAAAACCAAAAAAATTAGTTTTAGCTTTTAGCTAGTTAACTTTCCATGCCTGTAGTAGTAGTAATTAAAAAGAAAACCCAAAAAGATTTCCCGTTCTTCTTTTGCTTGTTGGGAGCTTTCCCGTGTAAATAGTTTTGTTTTATTTCTTTTCTTCCGGGGTCGAGAGGAGAAGACCATAATGAAAATGTTGAGTGGCTCTTATATGCATTATTGTTGATCTAACAAAGAGCCCATATTACCTTGTCTTCTCCCTTGAATTGAATGCTTGCAGATTCCAGCTTAGTCCAATGCACGTGCACTATTATTATTATCCACACCATTCGGTCATGCAAGTGAAAGGCAATAATGACGATATATGATGAACTGATTGAGATAAGAAAAGCTGGTATGAACTCAACCTCTCTTGTTTTTGTAAATATGATTAATCCATCATTCCGGATTCAGCCTATTATGAAAGAAACTTGTTTGCAGTGACAATTAGAGACTGTAGTTGCTTACGCCATGCTTAATTAGCTAGGAGTTTATAATGGTTTACTTTGCATGCCAACATGCTATTAAAATGGTTGTGATGTGGTAAGATAGGATGGTATCCTCCTTTGAACGATACGAGTGGCTTTACTTGGCACATGTTCACGCATGTAGTTAAAACAAAATCAACATAGCCTCTACGATATTTATGTTCATGGTGCATTATATCCTACTCATGCTTGCATTAGGTGTTGATTAATTTTAATGCATGTTCATGACTATTGTCGCTCTCTAGCCGGTCGCTTCCCAGTCTTTTTCTAGCCTTCACTTGTACTAAGAGGGAATACTTCTTGTGCATCCAATTCCATAAACCCCAAAGTTATTACACATGAGTCCACCATACCTACCTATATACGGTATCTACCTGCCGTGCCAAGTAAATTTGTATGTGCCAAACTCTAAACCTTCAAATAAACATTCTGTTTTGTATGCTCGAATAGCTCATGTATCAACTAGGGTTGTCTGTATCCTCCATGCTAGGCAGGTTATTCTCAAGAGGAGTGGACTCCGCTCCTCACTCACGAGAAAATGGCTGGTCACTGGGATGCCCAGTCCCATGCTCAAATCAAATCAAATAATTGCAAACAAAACTCCCCCAAGATTGTTGTTAGTTGGAGGCACCCGTTGTTTCAGGCAAGCCATGAATTGATGCTTGTTGGTGGTGGGGAGTATAAACTTTACCATTCTTCTTGGGAACCGCCTATAATGTGTGTAGCATGGAAGATATTGAGATCTCTCGGTTGTTATGTTGACAATGAAAGTATACCGCTCAAAATATTATTCGTCTCTATTTCAAAATTGAGCTCTCGCACCTCTACAAATCCTTGCTTCCCTCTGCGAAGGGCCTATCTATTTACTTTTATGTTGAGTCATCATCCTCTTATTAAAAAGCAGCAGTTGGAGAGCACCGATGTCATTTGCATGTATTACTTTTAGTTTAAATTGTGTATGACTTGATTGGATCTCTTTTACCATGAATTACAATGTCTAGTCAGTCCTTGATCTTTAAAGGTGCTCTGCATTTATGTTTTGCGGTCTCAGAAAGGGCTAGTGAGATACCATCTTGTTATATCATATTATGATTGTTTTGAGAAAGTGTTGTCTTCCGAGATTTATTATTATTGCTCTCTAGTTGATTATGCCATTGATATGAGTAAACATGATACCTAAATGTTATTGTGAATATGGTTAGTTCATAATCTTTGCTGAAAACCCGAATGAAGGCTTTACATATTTACAACAACAAGAGCAAACAGAGTTTGTAAAAGTTTTTCTTTATCACTTTTAGTTTATCAACTGAATCGCTTGAGGACAAGCAAAGTTTTAAGCTTTGGGGAGTTGATACGTCTCCATCGTATCTACTTTTCCAAACACTTTTGCCCTTGTTTTGGAGTCTAACTTGCATGATTTGAATGGAACTAACCCGCACTAACGTTGTTTTCAGCAGAATTGCCATGGTGTTATTTTTGTGCAGAAATAAAAGTTCTTGGAATGACCTGAAAATCAACGGAGATTATTTTTGGAATATATAAAAATACTAGAAGAAGAATCCACTTCAGGGGGCCCACACCCTGTCCACGAGGGTGGGGCGCGCCTACCCCCTGGGCGCGCCCCCCTACCTCGTGGGCCCCCAGATGCTCCACCGACATCCACCTTGAGTCCATATATTCACTTTCAGGGAGAAAAAATCAAAGAGAGTGATTCATCGCGTTTTATGATACGGAGCCACCGCCAAGCCCTACACTCTCTCGGGAGGGCTGATCTGGAGTCCGTTCGGGGCTCCGGAGACTGGAATCCGTCGCCATCATCATCATCAACCTTCCTCCATCACCAATTTCATGATGCTCACCGCCGTGCGTGAGTAATTCCATCGTAGGCTTGCTGGACGGTGATGGATTGGATGAGATTTATCATGTAATCGAGTTAGTTTTGTTAGGGTTTGATCCCTAGTATCCACTATGTTCTGAGATTGATGTTGCTATGACTTTGCTATGCTTAATGCTTGTCACTAGGGCCCGAGTGCCATGATTTCAGATCTGAACCTATTATGTTTTCATGAATATACGTGAGTTCTTGATCCTATCTTGCAAGTCTATAGTCACCTATTATGTGTCATGATACGTTAACCCCGAAGTGACAATAATCGAGATACTTACCGGTGATGACCGTAGTTTGAGGAGTTCATGCATTCACTATGTGTTAATGCTTTGGTCCGGTACTATATTAAAAGGAGGCCTTAATATCCCTTAGTTTCCAATAGGACCCTGCTACCACGGAAGGGTAGGACAAAAGATGTCATGCAAGTTCTTTTCCATAAGCACGTATGACTATATTCAGAATACATGCCTACATTACATTGATGAACTGGAGCTAGTTCTGTGTCACCCTATGTTATAACTGTTGCATGATTGATCGCATCCGACAGAATTATCAATCACTGATCCATTTCCTACGAGCTTTTCATATATTGTTCTTCGCTTATTTACTTTTCCATTGCTATTGTTACAATCACTATAAAACCAAAAATATTACTTTTGCTACCGTTACCACTATTATCATATTACTTTGCTGCAGGTATTAAGTTTCCAGGTGTGGTTGAATTGACAACTCAGCTGCTCATACTTTGGAATATTCTTTGGCTCCCCTTGTGTCGAATCAATAAATTTGGGTTGAATACTCTACCCTCGAAAACTGTTGCAATCCCCTATACTTGTGGGTTATCAGGCTCCGCACCGCCGGCGGTTTTGACCTTGCCTTCTGCCGGTGGCGGTAGCTGCACCCCATGGCTGAGGATGACTAGGTGGATGGGCCGGAGGTAGGAGGTCGCTCGGGGATTTTTGTGCAGACTAGCATGTAGGCCCCACAAGTCATAACGCCCGGTCGAATAGAAGGCGTTGACTTAATGGGCGACATGGGCCCTGTTTGGATACTCGAAGTCAGAGGTTAGAGTTAGATTCTAACCCTGAACTAACTCTAACCAAAGTGGTGTTTGGATGGAAGGGTTAGATTGACAACAGATGTATCCAAACAGGGCCATGGGTTGAAACGTGCCTATAACGGCACTTTGTAGAGTAGTCGTTTCTTGGTAGGGCTGGTTGGTAAGAGCATGCACAATGGTTGATAAGGTAGTCTTATCTTAAGTCTGCCACGTATGCAAGTGGTAGTAGTTTCTTAGCATTATTAGTGGTTTCTTGCATTATTAGGGGTTTCTTGTAAGGAACAATGTACTACTAGCAACAAAAGGCGATTCTAGGTTGCGTTGTACTCCAACGTGTACTACTAGTGGTCGCGGGAGTGTATACCTCGTTTTGTGGGTTCGATCCCGGCCGAACGCATGGCGGCCTTTTTTTTAATAGTAACTTCGCTGCGAGCCAATATTTTACACGGGTAGTTTGAGTTTTGAAGTCAAACGGACGTGCGGCCCCACAATCTGGGTGCACTGGATAGCCTAGCCACGTGAACGGGTTTTCCTTCCCAGCATCTTGTGGCTCACGTGCTCGCCCTAGCCGCACCTCGCTTGCAGCTTCCTCATCAGCTAGTAGCATATTTAAACTAGCGCCACCCAATTAAGCCCGAGGAGCCAGAAAAGCCTGGCGGGGCATTGGGAACTGTGCAATATGGCTCTGTACATAAAGTGCTCTACTACTACTCTGTAGCTTGTGGCGTTGCACGCATGGACTTCACTCCATTATCGGCTCTACTATAAAAGAAATTCCTCTTGACTTGTTTTTTTGAAACGGAGGCAAAAGTTTTGCTTCATCTCATTCATAAAGAAGGAACTACTAACAAAGTTCGACGAGATCCATTACACCTCCACAAATGGAAGCGAAAAGCCTAGTCTCGCTGTATCAAATAACTCAAATGTTCTGCCCCCGCAGTAACCGTCGCTGATAAATAGGCTGCTAGTGTGTGCGTGAGAGGAGCGGCTGAGTAGGCCAACTACGTGAAAGGAGCGGCTGAATAGAGCACCGAGAGTACCCAGTAGGCCACTACGCAGGTGTACTTTCCCTACATTGATGGTACAACGATGGTTCTAGAGACCAGTAGTACCCTCCACTTCCAACTGTAGCTCCTTGGCCCTGAGATTCAAGAGTTCAAAACTGGTGCACTATACTAGAAGTATAGTACATCACATTACTAGTTGAGAAAGTAGTACTAGTACTGCTACAGTATGAGTACATACTCCTCCGTCACATAATGTAAGACGTTTTTTGACACTACTTGGCGTGTACAAAAAATAGCAAAAACATACCCAAAATTTCTTAATCCACGCCAAAGACTACTAGCTAGTGCCAGAAATTTCTTACTAGTGCTATTATTTACAGTATAATGCAATCCCATAACGTCCCATAATGCTAGTACTAGTAGTAAATAATAGCCTCACCCCTTTGCTAAGGAACGATCTACAGTTGGAAGGGACGAGGCCCTGCGGTTACTACGCTCTTATCTCCTCCTCGCCAGTTCCCCTCCCCCCGAAGAGAAGGCAGTTCGTCGCTGCTCCAATGGATTCGCCAGGCGATTCTCCTCCTCGTCGGGGCTGGGAGACCTTGGACGACGATCCTCTGAGAGAAATCGCACGCCGCTCTGATGTCCTCACCGCCGCAAGACTCGGTGCTTCCTGCACCAACTTTTTCAAGACGGTGCTTAAAAAGGCTTGGGAAAAGGCCATGCTTGTTGGCCTTCCATGTGTCCTCGATGAGAAGGTTCTTCTATGGGACAATCCTTTGAACAGTCCACCGCTCCCTGGCCATGGTTGCACGTTGACTCCGCTAGAGTTGCCGACGTTGAGAGGTAGTCAGATTTTGTCTGATGAGCAGGTCAGTAATGGAGTTTGATCATGTAGTACTTAGTTATTCCATTTCCATCCCGTAATTTCTCCACTTCCCACCGTCTTATATATAGGTTTGGGTCGGTGCCAACGAAGATTGGCTTGCATACCTCCAGCTGTATACCACCATCATTTTGCACAACATCCACAGCAGTGCGACCGTTCCGGTTGACCCCTTATCCACCATTGGGATCGGCCTTCCGGACTGGCTAGGCTTGAATACGTATGATGATGCCTACATGAGATTGAAGAAGATAGCAATTGCGGACCCGCCGACAAAGCGACGCGGCTATGATGATTACTATCTCATCGCGGTGTTCGACATAAGGATTTCCATCAATGCAAGAGGAAGTAAAAGTAGAGGCTCGCACATGTTGGCGGCGGCAGATTTGTACCCCTACACGTTCACAGACACCGTGCGCCATCTAGGCCGCATCTTCGCGGTGACAAGCCAGGGGACTTGTTTCATCTGGTTGCCATCCTACGGTACGGGAGATTACAAACAGAATGCACAAACCATCATTTGCATCCCTAACGATACTCCATTATTTTGCAGGGACCAGTCATCCCGCGATCAAAATAAGATCGCCGATCCTGGATGTGCATTTGCATCCGCGATTCGGTCTAACCTGGAACTTTGTAGATGACTTTGGCATATTGGGATCAACTATCTTAGCATCCGTTACCCATGGTACCACTGATGTACAACATGGTCACACAATCTACCACGATCGGACCATCACCATCTACCCAGGTATTCCACTTTTTAACCCTCTCGCCTTCTATTTCATTGGTGTACTAGTACTCTACTTACGTACTAGTAGGAGTACTTTTTACCTTGGAGGACACGTATAGCTAGCTAGGCCCTTGAAGAATTGAACCCACTAGCTGCCACCATTTTTGTTTTTCCATGTCTTACTATCTCATCCATGTAGCCGAGAGTGGCTATATATAATAAGCCGGTTATTTTACTTCCTCTATACCGGAGTAGTACTATTTGCTGCACAGTATTACTGACCGCCATATTTGAGCACAACATTATTATGCATGGACCTTGACTATGTACGTCACCATGTGTCCGGATCTGAGATGTCGCGTGTACCAGATGAACGGCGCCGAGTTCGACCCCCGTGATGCTACGTGGGTGCCGAGGAACACTCTTGGAGAGTACTCACTTTTCATTAGGGACAGCTACCCCATTGTGAAGCGGATGCCACCTTCCGTGCATGACACGGAAGGCCTGCCGTTCATGAAGCATGGTTGTGTCTTCAGTGCGCACCGCCAGATGAACGACATGCTGGGAGACGCTATCCCTGATTTGTGCCGCTTCAGCTTGGATGAGTCTCCATCGTGTGGAACCGGACTAGAAAGCTGTGACAATGATTCCCGTTGCCCACCACTATGGATCGTGCCATCCATGAAGAACACCTAGGACTGGAACCTAGAGGAGGACATGTAGCCCATCTATAACGTGTAAGTGGAGTACGGTAAATTGTGAACGGTAGCGCTATGAATATATGTAGACTAGTCGTGCACAAATTTATCACATGAATTGGAGATGAACTTGTGTGGCATACTGGCATTTGTCCTTTAGAATTTATTACTAGTAAATGTGTTATGTGTACGTACAACTTGTGTGGTTGTTGCACGGGCTCCAACATGCTCTTTGAGAAAAAAAAGTGGCACAGCTTTGGATATACGTGACGTGGCGGCATCATACAGTAGCATCGTTCGCTATAGTTGTAGTACACTCCTACTAGGACGACAACTCCTATAAAACCTTGCGCTTGGCTCTTTGCCTCTTCGGGAGGTTCAACAGTTCGTACTCGTGTGAACCTTGCACTTGGCTCTTCGACTCTTCGGAAGGTCCAACAATGATGATACTACAGTACAATATGCTTCTGGCAATCTGACACCGATTGAACGGCTGCATGTCCACCGCGAGGGCGAGGGCGAGGGCGAGGGAGAGGGAGAGGGAGATGGCGTTGTAGTCAAAACCCTCTCCTCGTCCTGCGAACCACCGCGTGTGTGGGCGAGGGAGAGGCGTAGTAAGCAAGCTTCTCCTCGTTCGGCGAGTTGACGGGACACATCAAAGCAGTACTAGTACTAGTCCATACTGCATCCTTTCCGGTTAATATGGCTTAATTTGAAACGAGAATAATACACTGGTGGTTAACATATGTAACAATACGCTCTTTACGGTCACTATATATAGTTTTGCGGTGATTATACAATCACTAGCTCATCGTAGAGCACCGTATTGCACCCTACTGACCGGCACATAGTCGACGTGGCACTTTGTTGACTGGTTAAATTGTCACCTGGTTTCTGGGTCCCACCTGTCAGTTGGTAGAGAAAAGAAATCAGTTAAACAAAACTTTACGCAGGCGCGACAGGAGTCCAACCCTTGCGCGCGAACCACCCTGGCTGTGTATGTGAGTGCATGCATGTGTACTCCCTCGGCCTTCCAACAAAGAGTGTACATCGGCTAAAAAACAAAGAGTGTGGTACATGTACACTTCCAATGCATTTAGCCTTTAATCTAAATCGATATTGATTGACTAATGCACCAACTTGTGCTCTAGTTATAGGCTACATGTCTATCCTTAGTTACAGCATGCAACGACCTTCATTTAATCTTCTTCTCTCAATGGCCACATGCACACATAAGTCTGCTACTTTTGGGCGTTAATTATGCCCTGGTCAATGTGTAAATCTCTAAATGTATAGTCTTTCACAGACGTAGGGAGTAGGTTGAGCACTTGAGCGTGAGCGTGTGTGTTGCATCGTGTGCTGTGTGCCGCATGGGTGCGTGAGTGTTGCGTGCATCCATGTGTACGTGTGAGTGTTGCATGTTGCACGCATGCATGGGGCTTACTCCCTCCCATTGGCATGTTCATATTTAAAGCTTCCTCTATTCCCTCCATATGGTGATACTCCCTCTGTTCCCAAATACGGAGTAAAATCCTCCCTCCATTCCCAAATACGGAGTAAAATCCTCCCTCTGTTCTCAAATACGGAGTATTTGTCTTTCTAGAGATTTCAACAAGTGACTACATACGGAGCAAAATGAGTGAAGTGAGCGTAGAGGCATAGGGATAATGTAGAAAGGAAGTCTTCGGGATCCATTATTCCCCATCTCGGTCAGAGAGAACTATTCAACTAGTCTTCGCAGTGAAGTGACAATACACGCTGCGATAGATGGGACACTTAATTAATAAGCTGAAGTGACATGTTGGTGTTACTAAATCAGCCTTACCCAGTACTGCCATCATGTTTGTCAGTAGAGCACACTTCTGTCCTCCATTAACTGACAAATGGGCCCTCTTGTGGTAGACCCACATGTCATCGGTGTAACTATTTACACTCCGAAGGACGGTATATCCTGGTAGTAGTAGTAGAATTGAGATTTAATGCACTTTCTTCCCTGTCTTTCACTCTTCTTCCTCCTCTCTTCCCCATCATCGGCCGCACACCATTTCCCCACACTCACTGCTCGCCCGCCCGTGCTATCTTCCTTGGTAGCTTGCGCGTACCATATCCCCTCGCTCACTGCTCGGCCACACAAGGAGAAGTTTCTTTGCTCGCCCGCCCGAATCCACTTCCCCGCTGGCTCACAGGCACCGAAAACCTCAATGGCAGAACCGACTAACACACAGAGCCACGATTGGAATTCCCTCCCTGATGTTCTCTTGGAGCAGATCTCTAATCGTATGGACCTACTCAGTACCGTCTGTCTGGCTGCATGCTCGGTGTCTTTGTACCGTCTACTCATCTGCAACCGGCCGACTCTTTTCAAGACACCCTATGACGGTGTCCTGGACTAGGGGGTACTCACCACGTCGTCTCCCGATCTGTTAGATTGGGCCGAGGACCCCCATGGCCGTATACTCATGGGCCAGTTCGGACAACTACCGCATACTGGAAGATTCCACAAGACTTGGTGATCAAGACAAGGACTCCTCCCCGCCGGCGTATTCGGCTAGGACTCTTGTTATCCTAGGCCTCTGGTGCATTATATAAACCGAGACCAGGCTAGTCGATAGATCATATACAAACAATCATACCATAGGCTAGCTTCTAGGGTTTAGCCTCTCCGATCTCGTGGTAGATTTACTCTTGTACTACCCATATCATCAATATTAATCAAGCAGGACGTAGGGTTTTACCTCCATCAAGAGGGTCCGAACCTGGGTAAAACATTGTGTCCCCTGCCTCCTATTACCATCCGGCCTAGACGCACAGTTCGGGACCCCCTACTCGAGATCCGCCGGTTTTGACACCGACATTGGTGTTTTCATTGAGAGTTCCACTGTGTGATCGACAAAAGGATCGATGGATCGCCTGCAGATCAACTGCGACATCGGCATCTTCGTCACCAGCTCGACTGGCCACCTTGGTTCGACCAAGAACTGCGCCCCGTGTTCGGATCACCATGTTCGGACGAGGGCCTTCATCAAACATCAACTCCGATCTCTATCAAGATCATGGAGGAATCATCCATGGAGCTCGGGGGCTCAACGTCAACATTGCCCTCAAGTGACCGTGCTGTTTTTCTGGACAGCGAACTTGTATCTGCCGCCACCACCTCCTCGAGTATCGCTTTGACGATCTCTTTGGTGGAATTGTGCGGAATTGAGTCTACCACAACCCTGGAAATTTTTGTCAAATTCCGATGGAGGAATCTCTGGCAATCCACGATATACCGGAGCCCTGTCAAATCCGGACGGGAATCTGGATGAGTTTAGGACGTGGTGTCCAGCTTCTAGGTCGGACGTCCTTTGGAAGATCCAACCGTTGATCGGCTGCGTAATTCCTATATCTACCATCTCTCAAAATTTAGGTCGATCCGACCGTCCAAACTCCGGGAACCTTCCGATTAGTGCATCACTTTTCGGATCTGTTTTCTGCGAGAAAACGAATCCGACCCGAGTTTGTCTTTTTATGAACGGGATTTCGGACATCCCTTTTGAAGGAAGTTTTGTATGGGTATTGTGTTTTGTTCCCGAACACATCCCACTAACTTTAACATCTTTTGAACATGATCTTCAATATCATGCTGGTGTCAAACCAGTCCGGCAATATTGCTCCATGGCTGCCGACCTGCGCTAGACACGTCGTCGCTTTCTTGAGCCGAGCTCAACTTCTCCGGATCATCATCTCGGCAAGCCGAACAAGAGTCCGGCATCGCGAAGGATAAATCATCACCAACATCGCCACCCCACGGATTACACGGAGCGGGCATACCGGCATCGCCGCACGGTCGCTTCATCAAGCCGGCATCGACCACGTCACGACCTGCATCGGCACGGCTGCACTATTGCTTCTTTAAGCTGGAGTCCATCACACCGACCTACTTCGACTCATTGGCTGACATCGAGGCTTCGACATCTCGGCTGGACCGGGGGCTTCGCCATCTCTTCATCAACCTACTCCGGACACTTCGGCATCACTAGCCGACCAGCTCCGTCATGTTAGCTGGGCCGAGGGCTTTGCCTCGGCGAGCCAACCTTTGCCAACATTGCCATGCCGTCATTTTATCGCCCATCAGGCAATGGTGTGCGGATCGAGTCCCAATTTTGGGAATCACCTTCCTTTGGATTGCTACAACAAATAAACCAGGTGCTATTAATCCCAGTATTTTTTGCTTGTTGGGGTTCATTTTTCCCAAGGAATTATTACTCTGATTTGTCCATCATATGCACACGGGTCTATTAAATGGTGGCCGCATCAACGACAGTCGCATGGTGGTTCGATCAATTTCCGTACATAGTTCGGCGAACGCCGCATCCGGAGCTCGGACCGACCTGCGAATTCAAGCTTTGCCACGCCTTTACCACATCACGCCGACACCCTGCATCGACATTGACTTTGGCGCCAGGCCATATTTCTTTTATTACTCACTTTGCATAAATTATTTATTATGCAACGATTTTTTGAATTATCATTATTACTATTATCTCCGGTTTGCACTATTTTTGTGCACCGGGGACTTCGGCGCCACTCTGCCGGTCTGCATTGACCGTGCTATGTCACCACTTCGGCGTGTCGAGCTCTCCGCTCCGCCACCTCGGGACCGGCTTGGGGGATGGAACCTCGCCCCGCATCAAGCTCGGACCGCGTCATCAATGCCGAACACATTAACGAGCTAAGTCGCTTTCATGCTCAAAGTTTTAATTTTTAATTTGTGTTCGGTTCGACCAAGCATTATACTTTTTTGGAAAAAAGTTGCTTGTAAAAAAATTTCTTGTCCAAACTTTGTTTGTGACATGCATATTCAAATACCCCGTTTATTTGGGGGCTTCCTTTATGAAGCTTTTCCTCTTGCATATGATTATACTTGTACGGCTTCGTTCCTTGTTCGTGTATTACGCCACAATATGCACCATATTGACTTAAGCGATTTGCAAGATGGGTTGCCTGGCTCCTGTGCTTACCCCTACGTTCCCGATTGTTCGGCTAGGGATTAAAGGGAGCACCTCTGCGATTGTCACAACCGGGTCCTCCGAGCTCTAACCTCAGACTGGGTGAAGCCGAAAGCTAGCGCTCTTATTGTTTTCAATCATGGTCGGCACACAACGGAACTCATGAGTACAAAAAATCTATTGCACAAGTCTCATAGTAATAATGAGCACCGAAGAAAGGTATCGGTGGGGGTACTATTTTCTTCGAAGATGCTTCTTACACTTCGTCTGCAATATAGCATAAGTTCCCTGAGCGCGCTTTGTCTATTACAGCCTTATGGCCTGGTTGCCTGGTTATCGGAAACACTGTCGATATTCTCGACAAGTGGAGTACATAACACTTTTCAATCCTTCACCGAAGAGGGAGAAGCTGACGGTCGGTTAAGACGCGTTTAAAGTTCGGTCGAACAAAGATATGATATTAGTACTTCGGTACATACAATCATTACACATAAAATTCTTTTACCCAAGTCACTTGGGGGCTCTTAAATTTATATGAGCCATTTTATAATAAGTGTTCTTCTTCTTAGTCGTTGCAAAGTTTTTATTACTATTATTATTTATCACTCCTTTTTTCGACACGAGTGTGTGGTCACTAGCCAGGGAGCCTAATTTCTCTCTCAAAGTCGCTAGAGTTTAGTTTGCTAAACTAGCCTAATGAGAAGTACTCCGCCTTCGGGACAGGAGGTTGAAGCCATAGGCTGACCCACTTGAAGTCTTGAGATAGGATGTGTCATGTTAAAGCACGACAGAAGCACTTTTTGTTCTAAAGTCCAATTTCCGGATTGGCACTGAACACTTGATCTTGTTCGGACGTCACATTTTTACTGACGTTTTTTGGTTTTCCAAGCTTATGGCACTTTTAAACTATATGTGTGTTTCCAGCACAAGTCTCACATTGCAATGCCAGATACCTTTATAGATTAGGCAAAAACATTCTCGGATCTCACTATATATGCATTGGTTTCGATTTGTGTCTTCGGTCAATAGTTGGGTTGCCCGACTCCTGCGCTTGCCTCCTACGTTGCGCTTTGTTCGGCTAGGTGTGCAAAGGGAGAACCACTGCGATTGTGCTTCCAGCTCACATGGTTAAGCACCTCAGTGGAGAAAGCCGAAAACTGACTGTCACAATAAGCGTAAACTGGTCAGCAATCCGATGACGGTGTTAAATGACGGGCCATTCATAACAATGGCTGAAGTGTTTACGGCTTGACCTCGACTGTCGCCGAACACTACCGGGGGCTATTAACTGGCCTCCCAAACTAAAATCCTCGATATTTTGCTCTTACATTAGAGCTAAGGTTTCATGATCATGCTTAGCATGACAACCCAAAGAAAGGAACCGATAGCGGGACTATTTTCTTTGGAAGACATTTCTTATGTTAAACAGTAATATAACATATCTCTGTGCGTACCTTGGATTATAAAACCGTATGGCTAGATTGCCTTGTTTGTCATAAATCTTTGCCCTCATAAAGGCTTTATAAAGTAGGACAAACACTCCCCGGCTTCTGGTCGAGGAGGTTGAAGCCGATGGTCGGTTAACAAAGTTTTCTACAATGCGGATCCGAGCATTAATGACGTAAAGTACTTGGATACATAGAGTCATTACACATAATTTGTGATTTTACTATGGATATCGATCCTTCGGCCACCCGTGCCCGCATTAAGGCTCGGGGGCTACTGGGCTTCAGGCTTATTATTTACAAATATTAAAGGGGCACATCGATCCCCTGATCTGGTGTTGCCACCCGACCAGTGTCTCGGGGGCTACAACATTGCCTGTTCAATGCAGAAAATTTTAAGTGCAATAGAGTTGCCGAGGAGATTTTGATCCTCAGGTTGGTCGGCCGCACCCAACCTGAGTCTCGAGGACTAAGCACGCCGCTTTTTGTGTCCTGAAGTATTCTGCCGAGCTAGGACTTGATCCTCAGGCCGATTTTGCAAATCAACCTGAGTCTCAGCGGCTACTGGGATCAGCGGTCTTACGTCATCCTTCAGGTGCATCTCGGGTTTTAGACCGATACACCCCTTGAGGGCTACTGGTTATATATCTCGGCAGAGAATAAATTGCAATAATAAAAAATATTGACAAAAAATCGGCCCATAGTCGAGGTGGTGCACCACCTCGGAAGTAGTCCGGCATAAAGCTCGGGCGCTAGTGGCTGGCTCCATAGAGGGCATTTCCGGCATTAAGCTCGGCTAAACTTCTTCAACTTTTTTGAACCAAGGTGATATGACACCTCGGATATAGTCCGGTGTTGGAGCTGGGACACTGTCCGGCGTTGGAGCTCGGATATAGTCCGGCGTTGGAGCTCGGATATAGTCCGGCGTTGGAGCTCAGATACAGTCCGGCGTTGGAGCTTGGGCATAGTCCGGCGTTGGAGCTCAGATACATTCCAGCGTTGGAGCTCGGAAGCGGTCCGGCATTGGTGCTCAGCCGCAAAAGATACCTTGAATGCAGTCCGGCGTTAGAGCTCGGACGCAAGAGGACACTGCCTCCCGGGAACAACTTCAAACCCGAGGTGTGGCATAAAAATAACAAGGCATTGACAAAGGCCGGAAACTTAAAGGGGCTCCTCGGATACCCGACGTGTAAACTCGCCGAATGCATTTCGGCGATCCTCAAGATCGAAGATGAGAAGATTTGTTGAACCAGTTTTCAAGACCGTCAACCGAAGATGAAGAACAGTTCGGAAGAATCGAGGAGCGTCCCTAACTTGAAGACCGGTTCAGGGGGCTACTGACGGTGTCCTGGACTAGGGGGTACTCACCACGTCGTCTCCCGATCTGTTAGATTGGGCCGAGGACCCCCATGGCCGTATACTCATGGGCCAGTTCGGACAACTGCCGCATACATGGAAGATTCCACAAGACTTGGTGATCAAGACAAGGACTCCTTCCCACCGGCGTATTCGGCTAGGACTCTTGTTATCCTAGGCCTCTGGTGCATTATATAAACCGAGGCCAGGCTAGTCGATAGATCATATACAAACAATCATACCATAGGCTAGCTTCTAGGGTTTAGCCTCTCCGATCTCATGGTAGATCTACTCTTGTACTACCCATATCATCAATATTAATCAAGCAGGACGTAGGGTTTTACCTCCATCAAGAGGGCCCGAACCTGGGTAAAACCTTGTGTCCCCTGCCTCATGTTACCATCCGGCCTAGACGCACAGTTCGGGACCCCCTACCCGAGATCTGCCGGTTTTGACACCTACTTGCTGATGCCCGATCCTCGCAGGTGGCCCAGACACCGGCTTGACGATCCTACGGAGGTTGTTGTGGTGCCCCTCAACATGCTACCACTACACGTCCACCTGTCCTTCATGCGCGGCCACTACTGGGCAGGCATGAAGGCCAACTGGATCGTCCTCATCCACCAATCCGGTAGTCCGTGGCGTCTCGTGGATATCTACACCCAGAGAGAGATCACCCTTCCATCATTGGATACCGCCGCCATCGAGCCTCGCGGCCTGCCGGACACTCCTGCCAACTACGCACGAGATGCGTCAAGCTTTTGGCTCGACCTCTGTTTGCTGAAAGTTGTAATCTGCGAAGTGCCCACACCATCAGAAGACTACATGGATTACAAGCTCATTGCCTTGTTCAACATGGGATTAGTCTATCTGGAATCCGGTCGCCATACAAGGTTATGGCTCATCGTCAATCTTGTTGAGGCAACATTTCTGTCTGATGCTATAGTGCATGATGGCATAGTTTACGCGGTCGACGCACAGATTGGCTGCCTATACTGGTGGAATCTATCGTCGTGTAATTGTTCCATCTCATCTCATCTTTACCTTATGAATACGACTGCTTGTTCATTGTTACAAATTTAGAATAGATAGTATGTCTATAACCACATCATTGTTATATGTTCCTCTCATTTCCTAGATTTTTATGACCACACATGTTATTGTTAGAGTTGATATGAGAACAATTGGCATCTAATGATTGTTAGAATACATATTATGAGCATAACATCATGATTGCTACATGTCACTCTCATTTCCAAGATTTTTATAACAACGCATGTTATTGCTTAGAGTTGATATGAGAACAGTAGTAGCAAGTGCTATGGTATAATATGAGTAGGCTCTGTCATAGCTGTTTTCCTCTCATTGTTACATGATGTTTGAACCATGAATATTGCTAGAATATGAAAGCCATTGGCTTATTTTTTTAACTTGGGGTATGATTATGACCACGGCATTGCAATTCTCTATCTATGATATGTGTCACTGTTATAATAATCTTAATTCCACACATACTCTGAACATGATTGTTTATTTTTGTCCTTTTGGTCTCCAATTTGAATTGTTGCAGCAGACGCAAATGCACTGGCCTTCATGATTCCAGGACCTGGAATCATACCAGCCGATGGGTGGTGGTTTATCGCTTGTTCAGCTGACGGCGGTCATTTGATGCTCATTCGCACGTACCAAATTGACCAAACCATTACATCAAACCACATGCAGTACAATGCCTGGGGCGTTCGTGACATTGATGGCTATGGTTGCTTCGTGTTCGAGAAAGATTCCAGCTCAGTTGGGCCAGGCGTATTCGACTGGAGGCGGGTTTATAGCCTCGGTAACCACTCCATGTTCCTTGGGCTCAATTATCTGACCATCCAACCAATCATCGATCATATCACCAGCGATGATTACCGTGCTATGCAACTTCCATTCGCCAGGGGGGACTGTGTTTACACATCATACCATGGGTTTCATGAATCACCATATCCAGAGATTCGTTGACATAGCTTGTTGCCAGATAATCTTCAGTGTGTGAAAGGCATCAAGCTTCCATGTGATTGATGGCTTTTGCAAACCCGACATGCGGCGATGTGGTTCATGCCAACAGCAAATATGCACAACTTGATTCGTACTGATATCTAGACTGAGCCATGTATTCTGCTACTGTAGCATGATCCTGTTTTGTTGGATATTATGTACTGTTGATAGTTTGAAGCACTCCTCTAGTTTGAAGGATAGATACTTTTCTGGGATCAAGTGCATCCTAACTCACCTACGCAGGATGTACTGATAATGATGATGGAGATGATGTGCAGTATATATATATATATATATATATCAATTAGGCTTCAAGTGCATCCTAAAACATGTATTCGACAATACTGCAGGTATCACACTGAGTGGCCTAAGCAAGCATTTCTTCCAGTGCAATTCTAGGGCATTCAAAAGGGGCACGTGGACATGTCGCAAGATACAGTCGGAGTGCGGCATGCATGCGATGTGGCACAACACTAGCAATACCTTGCCGGTGATGGTCAATGGCTGGCAGACGGGCAACAAAAAGGTTCTGGTGCTGCACACCAACAAGAACTTCGACCAGCAGAGGACCAACTGGGTGATGCACCAGTACCACCTTGGGGACCTGGAGCAAGAGAAGGAGCGGGAGCTGGTCCTCTGCAAGATTTTCTACCAGACGAACACTAAGGCCAGAAGTAAAAAGATTATAAGTTAGTTTGGTATTGGTACATGTACTACCTTGTCGTCCGCAAGTTTGTATTGTTGTTAACGATCTTTTGGTATCAACTTGGCTTTTGCTTCCAACCATCATGCCGAGGGTCGACGTGGATATAAAGTTGAATCATTTGTTTTGAAACGAATTTTCAGGCACCTGATTTTATTTGATGGGTAGCATAAGCACCTGCCGTTCGAATTCCCAGTTCTCCAAATTTTTCAAAACAAGTGCATGATGCACTTATTATCATGATGAAAAAACAATATCCCTGTTGCATCCCAGTTATCAGTCTGTACTTGCAGAATTCTCTCTTTTATTGAACACGTGTATTGTTTTTTCAGGTCGAGCAAGTTTCAACTAGGCTGTAGACTGCCCAGGCTTGGTTTTGTTTTTAACAGGCCCATCCCATGATGACAACGGGGTGCAAAGATCCAGTAGGTATCTACTAGCCTCTGGCCCGCCATCGTTAGTTATATTTTGTCTTACAACATCCGCAGGCAGTTTTTTTACTGAATCAAACACATAGCCCAGTTCTATTTTCCTCTTGAAACGCATGTCCTACATCCGTTTTCTAATCTCTACCTGTAGTTTTACTAGTTCATATACACGTATCATTATATTGAAAATACATAAAATTCCCTTTTCATATTTACATCCTTATTTGTGTTGTTGTTTTCCCTCCCGGCGCTGATTTTTTTACCACTAGTTTTCCCTTAAACAACTCAATTGTCCCACGTCTTATTTGCTTACAAAAACAAAACAATTTTTTTGGAAAATCAATAAGTTCTTAAAAAATGTTTATCATTTCGGGATTACAAAAGTTCGGACTCCACCAAAGTATGCAAAATAAGGTCGAACTTTTTGACCGTGGTCCTGGGCAAAAAATGGGATGTAATAAATTGCTTAAGAATTAGCAAATCGGCTGCAAATTATTAAAAAATAGCAAATGGGCTCTATGTTGTCTGCCACAGATTTGGAGGCTGACTTGTGGGCCTACTAAGTTCATGAGTACACAAGGTTTCTCAAAAAAGAAACTTAGTCAACAAGGACTCTACTAGCGTCAGACCGTTAGATGTCAATCTAATGGCAATCGTGCTTCTTCAGTCTCTGATCTTCCTGCCCCAGCCGTCCAAACCAGCACCGTGGGAACCGCCTGCTCCCGCCTCCCATGGCCGGCTGTGCTGTCGGGCAGGCCTCACGGCCCCATCATATACTCGCATCCCTCCCAGCCGCCCAAACCAGCGCCGTGGGAACCGCCTGCTCCCGCCTCCCATGGCCGGCTGTGCTGTCGGGCAGGCCTCACGGCCCCATCATATACTCGCATCCCTGGCCTGTCTATCCCTCTACTCACCCACACCTCCTGTTATTTTCCGGCGATGGCAGCCGAACCAGTCAACCCTCGTACTCTCCATCACGTGGGCAGCCACTGCCGTGTCTTCCCCGGCTCCGTGTCATTCCCTTCGTAGGCTTCATCGTCGTCCACCACCCTGGTGCTCTCGACGCGGCGTGGTCAACGTCGTCAACGAATGACATCCATCGGAAGTGGACTGTATGTGGAGAGGCTGACAGCTGGGTCCAAAGCCGCACACAAGGAAATGCCTCCTTATTACGGGCAAAATAATGATTCCTCCACCTGATATCTGGGACCCGCCGAAAGGGCCTCTGAATTTCCCGAAAAAAACGTTTCCTCCGCTGACAGGTCAGACCCACCAACTATATCTTCGCACGCAAGGAAGTGCCTCCTTATTGCGCACAAAAAAATGAGTACCCCCCTGTCGGCGTTCTGGGAACGGGGGTCCCCAGACTTGCCTGCCTGCGGCCCGTGGCGTGGCGGAGCCAGCAGGCCGTACGGCCCATCTTCATCAACAAAGCATCCAAGACCCTCGCGAGGCGGACGGTGCAAGACCTCTTCCGGAGCGGCCTAATCAGGAAGGCTCGCGAGGGGTGGAGATATCAAGGCGAGGTGAACCTCAGAGAGGCTCTCGTGACGTGAGCCATGACGATCGACACCAGGCGGGCACCAGCGTGCGCAGCGTCCTTGTTTCCCCTTTGGTGCAAAGGAGGCAAGCGCAGCCGTGGAGTACCGAGGCCTCAGGCGAAGGTTGCCATTTCAGTGCAACAAGACCAAGACCATGTACTGCAAGACGGAGGTCATCATGGAGCACAAGATGGCGTCACCACCAGAGCTTTGTGCAGGCGAAGACTACTTTTGTCAGGATGGCTCGTACTAGCTGTCCCCCTTCAAATTAGCCCGCCATTGTTGGCTCCCTTCCCGCTTGATATTTGGGAAGAAGACCAAGGCCTCTATAAATAGGACTAGCCACCACCATAGTCGGAGGAGAGAGATAGACACAAGTCCGAAAGCACAAGAACACCTCAACCTCAGGAGGTTGTTCTTCCCCTTGTATTGTTCATCATCAGCCCAAGAGGCAATCCACCACCACCACACTGGAGTAGGGTATTACACCACAACGGTGGCCCGAACCAGTATAAACCCTGTGTTTTTCTGTGTCACGAGTTCGTCGAGTTCGTCCGCAAGATCTTAGCGAGCTAGAGCGTATATCGGTAGGAGGGAAAGACTTCGCGCGCACCCCAGTGTTCAAACCTTAAGGGTTAGCCGGAGCCCCACATCCGACATTTGGCGCGCCAGGTAGGGGTGTTCCGGGGCTTCTCTCCACCAACCAGCGCCCCGTGACGCCGCACTACGCTCCCATGGCAGGTGCCCCGCCACCAACCTCTATGGTCAACACCAGCAGCGGGGAGTCTGGGTACTGAGCCCTGGCCCCCGCTCTGCGGCGAGTGCAGTGGCCGGCCAAGTTCAGGCCGGAGATGCCGCCGCGTTACGACGGCGTGACAGACTCGGCGCTATTCCTGCTAGCATACGAGGAGGCCGTCCTCGAAGCCGGAGGCGACGACAAGATCATGGCAAACTTGTTCCCCCTGGCCCTCGCTGGCGAGCCGCGCGCTTGGCTGCTCAACCTCCTGGGATCCACGATGACGTCCCGGGGGGAACTCCGCGACCTCTTCACTGCGCGCTACGCGGCGCCAGCACACCACGCAGTCGCAGCACTGCTGGGTGGCTCCCAAGCACCTCCTTCAGATTGCCACGTCAAGCCTTTATTCCGTCAGATTGGGGCAGCCTGCAAGCGCCCGGGGGCTCCGCCGGGTTGTGCTGCGCCGGAGGCCGACCTCACCTTCGACTCGGAAGACCACCCTGGCTCCACCGCCGGCTCAGGGACGCTCCCGATGCTCTGCACGCCCACCATCTGCAACGTGGTCGTCACCAAGACCCTCATCGATGGCGGCGCCGGCCTCAACTTGCTCTCCGTGGAAGCCTTCAGCCTTCTTCATGTGTCGCTCGAACGGCTCGGCCTCAGCAAGCCCTTCACAGGAGTAGGTGGTGGAGCTGCTCACCCTCTGGGGCAGATCCGCCTCCCTGTCACCTTTGGCACGCGAGACAACTATCGCACCGAGCTGGTGGACTTTGACATCGCCCGCATCGGTCTCCCGTACAATGCCATCCTCGGTTACCCGGCTCTCGCTCAGTTCATGGCAGCGACTCACCCGGCCTACAACCTCATGAAGATGCCAGGGAGCAAGGGCGTCCTCACCATCAAGGGGGAAACTAAGGAGGCCATGACGGCGCTCAGGCTCGCCTTCAAGATCGGGGCAGCAGCGCAGCCAGCCGGCGCTGGTGCGCCTGAGGCCCAGGAGACCGCGCCCACCAAGAAAAAGTAGTTGTTCACCCAAGACAAGGCAGAGACCAAGCAGATGCCGGTCAACGAGGACGGGTCTTCAGGAGCCACCTTCACCATAGGACCCGGCCTTGACCCAGGATAAGAAGAAGCTTTGGTGAGGTTTTTGCGCGCAAACAAGGAGATATTCGCGTGGGAGCCCAATCAACTAGTAGGGGTCCCGAGAGAGGGAATCCAGCATCATCTAAGGGTGTGCCCCAACGTACGCCCCATGAAGCAGCGAGCAAGACGGCAGTCCACTGAGAAGCGGGCCTTCATCGTCCAAGAGACACGCAAGCTGGAGGCGGCAGGTACCATCCAAGAAGTTCGATACCCCGAATGGCTGGTGAACCCCGTTGTAGTACCGAAGAAAGGTGGGAACGAACGGATGTGCGTCGACTTCACCAACCTCAACAAAGCCTGCCCCCAAGATATGTTCCCCCTTCCGCGCATCGATCAAATCGTCGACTCCACCTCCGAGTGCGATTTGTTGTGTTTCCTGGATGCGTTCTCTAGATACCATCAGATCAAGATGGCGGCAGAGGATGTGGAGAAGACAGCCTTCTTGACACCATGTGGGGTGTACTGCTACACTTGCATGCCTTTCGGCCTTCGCAACGCTGGCGCAACCTTTCAGCGACTAATGCACATCGCCTTGGGGCGGCAGCTCGGCAGGAACACAGAGGCCTACGTTGATGACATAGTGGTCAAATCTCACGAGGCGAGGACGTTGATTCAAGACTTGGAGGAGACCTTTGAGAGTTTGCGCTGGGTGAACATGAGGCTTAACCTGGAGAAGTGTGTGTTTGGTGTCCCCTCTGGCAAGCTGCTAGGGTTTCTCGTATCCCACAGAGGGATCGAGGCGAACCCGGAGAAGATCAAGGCCATCGAAGACATGAGCCCACCACAGACCCTCAAGGAGATGCAAAAGCTGGCAGGACGGGTGACCGCGTTAGGGCGTTTCATCTCTAAGCTAGGCAAGTGTGCCTTACCCTTCTTTAATCTCATGAAGAAGAAAGGGCCCTTCGAGTGGACCCCGGAGGACGACCGGGCCTTCCAGGACCTCAAGAAATACCTCACAAGACCCCCGGTGATGGTGGCGCCACGGCCTCTCGAGCCTCTGGTACTCTACCTCGCTGCCACCTCATACTCCGCCAGCGCGGCGCTGGTGGCGGTTCGGGAGGAGCGTGAAGACAAGGGTGTGCCGCACCAAGCCAGAGCTGATGCAGCACAGGGTCAGGAAGGCACACCGGGGCCACCAGTGACGGAAGATCAAGCCCGGCAGGGCAACGTCGCGGAAACTCCTGAGGATGGCCAAGTCTCAAGAAACCCTCCACCTTAGGATATGCCACAATCTCCGCAAGGCCCGAGCCTCAACAATGTGCCAGCCCTCGCCGAGCACCCGGTGTACTTCGTCAGCACCGTACTGCGGGACGCAAGGGCACTCTACCCCATGCCGCAAAAGCTCCTGCTCGCACTTTTGGTGGCCTCGCGCAAGCTGCGACACTACTTCCAGGGGCACCCCATCAAGGTCATATCGTCTTACCCATTAGAGAGGGTACTCAGAAGCCCAAACTCTACCTGAAGGGTCACTGAATGGAACATCGAGCTGCAAGCATTCCAGCTGGTGTTCAGCACCACCAGGGTCGTCAAGGGAGCCGCGCTCGCCGATTTTGTGGCAGAATGGACAGATGCCCCGGCTCTTGAGGAAGGAGAAGACCGGTCCACCTTCCTTGGAAGTGAGGCGCCAGACGGCTGGGTCATGTATTTTGATGGCGCCTTTGTGCACCAGGGCGCGGGGGCTGGAGCAATGCTCATCTCACCCACTCAGGACAAGCTTTACTACGCCGTGCAACTCTGCTTCTAGCACGGCGAGAAGGTCTCCAACAATATCGCAGAATACGAAGGCCTCATAGCTGGCCTAAAGGCTGCGGCGGCTATGGGGGTGAGGCGCCTTACCGTCAAGGGCGACTCGCAGCTCCTCATCAACTTCTCCAAAAAAGTGTACGAGTCAAAGGACGAGCACATGGAGGCCTACCTTGTGGAGGTGCGCAAAATGGAAAAGCAGTTCGCAGGCTTGGAGATGCAGCACGTGCCTCGGGGCACCAACAAGGAAGCCGACGACATCGCCAAGAGAGCATCCAAGCAGCAACCGCAAGAGCCCGGTGTCTTTGAAGAGCGTCTCTTCAAGATGTCAGCTATGCCACCTCTTTCAAGCACGACTCAGCCTTGGGAGGAGCTCCCACAGCCCCCGGCCACGAGAGCCCCAGCTTGCGGCCCAACCTCAGGAGCTCGGCTACTCTTGGCGCTCGAACCCCAGGAGGAGTGATGGACCAAGGAGTTCAAGGAGTACCTGATGCATGGGACACTGCCAGAGAAGGAAGAAGACGTGGAGCGCGTGGCCCGACAGGCCACGGCATACTGCATTCAAGACAACGAGTTGTACAGGAAATAGCCGAATGATGTCATGCTGCGCTGCATCTCCAGCGATCAAGGGAGGGAGATGCTGATTGACATACACTGCGGGGAATGTGGACATCACTCATCATCACGGACCCTCGTTGGCAAGGCCTTCCGCAGTGGATTCTATTGGCCCATAGCACTCAACGGTGCAGCCGAGCTGGTGAAGTCCTACGAAGCTTGCCAATTCCACGCCAAGCAAATCCATCGGCCTGCTCAGGGCCTCCAAACCATCCCGCTCATGTGGTCGTTCGCGGTCTGGGGGCTAGACATCCTAGGCCCATTCCCACGAGCGCTAGGGGGCTACCGTTATCTCTACGTCGCCATCGACAAGTTCACCAAGTGGGCGGAAGTGGAAGCCATCCGAACCATTCCAGCCAGCTCTGCGGTCAAGTTCATCAAGGGCCTCGTGAGCCGCTTCGGGGTCCCCAACCGCATCATCACAGATAACGGCTCGCAGTTTACTAGCAACCTCTTTAAAACCTACTGTGCTAACCTTGGAACACAGATCTGCTATGCTTCGGTGGCCCACCCCAGGAGCAATGGTCAGGTTGAGCGCGCCAACGCTGAGGTCCTAAGGGGCCTCAAGACCAGGACCTTCAAGAAGAAGCTGGAGGCCTGTGGCAGGGGCTGGCACGACGAGCTCCAGTCCGTGCTGTGGTCCATCTGCACCACCGCTACCAAGCCAACGGGTGAGACTCCATTCTTCCTCGTCTACGGAGCTGAAGCAGTCCTCCCTCATGAGGTCAAGTATCGCTCCGCGCGGGTTTTGGCGTTCGACAAAACGCAACAGGACGCCATGCAGGGGATGGATCTCGTGCTGGGGGAGGAACGTCGTTGCGAAGCTGCATTAAGGGCTGCAAGGTACCAGCAAGTGCTGCGGTGTTACCACTGCGGCAACATTCGCTCCAGGACGCTCGAGACGAGTGACCTAGTCCTGAGGTGGGTCCTGTTCAGGGAAGGGTTGCACAAGCTTTCACCCATGTGGGAGGGCCCATTCAGGGTCGTCCACATCTCCAGGCCTGGCGCCGTGCACCTGGAGACGCAAGAGGGGACACCTATCCAAAACACCTGGAACATCCAGCACCTCCAGAAGTTCTACCCATGAAGCAAGGCCCAGAGCCTGTGAAGCAAGGCCCAGAGCCTGTGAAGAAAGGCCCAGAGCCTGTGAAGAAGGCCCGGTGCCTGTGAAGAATCACCGCCCGTGACACTCTCACGTAATAATGAGTTGGGGCTGTACATGCCCCGGAGTCTCAGGAGCGCCGGCCTCAGGCCTTGGGGCTCCCTCCCATGCCTAGTGGACAGCACTTAGCTCCGCGCTAGTGAGAAGACTTGAAGACTAGATTAGGTGTCGGACGCGGCTTTTCATTTGCTTTCCAAAGTTGGCTTGCTTCTCCTTAATAAAGTTTGCCTTTGGCGTTTCTTGCTGATTTGGTTCCTTCGCCTTTTACCGTGTTTTTCGGCTCTGGTTTGTTCATGATCTCTCTCTCGCATACCTCGCGAGGGGGCTAGGCAGGTGCCCTCACGAGCATTTTTCTTCTCTCTGCCTTCTCGCGAGTCACCCTCGTTCGAGCCTGGAAGCTGGCGCATCTCTCCTAATCCGTGCCCCTCGGGTACCGGGATGCAAAGCGCCAAGTCAAGGTTTGGGTGAACGGCAAATCCTCTAGCGCACCCCCTAACAAATTTTTTTGCAGTTTCTAAGCAAACTCAGTCATCTCGTGAAGGGAAGGGCGTCACAAACGCGCCAGGTTAGGTTATCTTTGCGCAAAATAACAACACGGCATGGGAATAACACGCACGTTGCATTAACCAAGAACCACAGTTCGATACACGCCCCTCTGGGCCCATACTGGTTTCATTTTCTGATGCAGGAAAAAAAAGGAAAAAGCTAAACAAAGCGGTGTTTCAGCTCCGCGGAGGCAGGCCCTTAGTGACGCCCCGAGCCTAGACAGATCCCTCCTCACGCTTCACGGAGGCACGGCGACAAGATGACCCACTGCCTCCTTCGAAGCGGGCGCGGCGGTGCGGCGGCTGGTCGTAGCCATCGCTGTTGGAGTTGTTACCGGAGGAAGAGCCGCCGTAGCTGGAAGAGACGTGGTCGCCGCCGAGGGCAGGCTCGCCCTCATCCTCGTCGCGACCGTCACCAAGGCCGAGCACCTCATCACCGTCGTTCGTCTCGGGGCAGCACCCAGTGCGGGGACCATCTTCTCGAACACCCTCACATAGAGGGTCGACCCACCGTCATACTTGAAGTGGAGCGTGCACCGCCTGCCCAGGCCGCGCGCGCGGGCAAACGTCTGCCAGCCGCGGGCCGGGGCTATGTTGCCCACGGCGGAAGTCTCGACCGCGACCCAGGAGGCCTTGCTGCAGCAACCATCCGCCTGCAACCAGAGCCCGCCTGGACCAGGGGCCGGCAGTTCATCGACAAAGGAAGCGCGGAAGCTGGAGCCAGTTGCCGGCCGGGTTCTCCAACCAGACAATGAACTCCGGCGACACCTCAGTTGAATGGAAGCGCGGGCGGGGAGGCCGCACCACCATCGCGTGCCTCCCGTCATCAGCTGGACCGCCATGGTTGGGATAGTCCCCTCCGCGTGCCGCGGCGCCGCCTCGACGGTGGGCCACGGCGGGGGTCGCAGCGTGCTTGCGCAGACGGTCGCGACCGCACTTGGGCGTCGGGGAACCGGGGCCCTCGCAAGGGGCCTTCCCCTTCTCGGCGACAGAGAACTTCCTTCGAGGCGCCATCGGAAGCACTGCAAGCAATGAAGCAAAGAAGAAGCGAGCAAGCGGGGAAGAGATGGGCAACGGGGGCTCCGCCCCCCTCCCCATTTATAGCAAGAGAAGGCCAACCGGTGTCTCCCACGATCGCAGGTAATGATGGTTTTCCTTGCATGTCGCAGGGACGTGACAAGTCGTGCAGTCGTCGAGGCAGCATGGGGAAGAGCATACACCCACGCAATCAACCGCCACACGTCAACCGAGGCCGCGGGCTTTTGGGGCCCGCGGTGCTCCAAACTTGACCCTTGGCTTCGTCGCGAGGCCAACCCCGCACGCACCTTAGGTCTGGGGGCTACTGTCGGTGTTCTAGGAATGGGGGTCCCCAGACTTGCCTGCCTGCGGCCCGCGGTGTGGCGGAGCCAGCAGGACGTATGGCCCATCTTCATCAACAAAGCATCCAAGACCCTCGCGAGGGTCCAAGCCTCGCGAGGCGGACGATGCAAGACCTCCTCCCGAGTGGCCTAGTCAGGCAGGCTCGCGAGGGGCTGAGATATCAAGGCGAGGCGAACCTCACGAGGCTCTCATGACATGAGCCATGATGATCGACACCAGGCGGGCGCCAGGCGGGCACCAGCGCACGCAGCGTCCTTGTTTCCCCTTTGGTGGAAAGGAGGCAAGCGCAGCCGTGGAGTACCAAGGCCTCAGGCGAAGGTTGCCATTTCGGTGCAACAAGACGAAGACCATGGACTACAAGACGGAGGTCATCGTGGAGCCCAAGACGGCGTCACCACTAGAGCTTTGTGCAGGCGAAGACTACTTTTGTCAAGATGGCTCGTACTAGCTGTCCCCCTTCAAATTAGCCCGCCATTGTTGGCTCCCTTCCCACTCGATATTTGGGAAGAGGACCAGGTGAAAGTGCAACTATCCCTAGGTGGTTTTGGTAATTCATAACAACATATAGCTCATTGAGCTAATGCTATTCCAAGATGATTATTTCAGGAAAGCTCAATGATTGGCATGGCATGGATGTGAAAGTGGAACCCTCAAAATGCTAAGGAAAAAGGATTGGCTCAAGCTCAAAAGCTCAAGACTCTTCATTTTATATTTTAGTGATCCAAGATCACATTGAGTCTTTAGGAAAAGCCAATACTATCAAGGAGGGATGAGGTGTTGCATAATGAGCCTCTTGCTTCATGTGCTTAGTGATATGCTCCAAAACCCTCAACTACTTTCCCATATCCACATATGACCTAAACCCTAAGCCAAACTCGGTCCTACCGATTCTTCCTATCCGGCGCCACCGAGTTTCACTTGTCATTAGCCACCGCCAAACCCTAGCAATTCGGTCCCACCGAAAGAGCGAATCGGTCCCACTGAGATTGCAATGTAAATTCAGTGTTTCCCCTTTGTAACTTTTTGGTCTCACCGAAAGAGCAAATCGGTCCCACCGAGTTTGCCTGACCAACTCTCTGGTTAGCTAATTACCAAATTCGGTCTCACCGAGTTTGTGTAATTGGTCTCACTGAGATTACGTTATGCCCAAACCCTAACCATATCGGTCCTACCGAGTTGCATGTCAGTCCCACCGAAAATCTCTAACGGTCACTAGGTTTACATTTTCGGTCCGACCGAGTTTGTTGATTTGGTCCCACCGAGATTGGAAAACTGTGTAACGGTTGGATTTTGTGTGGAGGCTATATATACCCCTCCACCTCCTCTTCATTCAAAGAGAGAGCCATCAGAACACATACACCATTCCAACTCGTATGTTCTGAGAGAGAACCACCTACTCATGTGTTGAGACCAAGATATTCCATTCCTACCATATGAATCTTGATCTCTAGCCTTCCCAAGTTGCTTTCCACTCAAATCTTCTTTCCACCAAATCCAAATCCTATGAGAGAGAGTTGAGTGTTGGGGAGACTATCATTTGAAGCACAAGAGCAAGGAGTTCATTACCTACACACCATTTGTTACTTCTTGGAGAGTGGTGTCTCCTAGATTGGCTAGGTGTCACTTGGGAGCCTCCGACAAGATTGTGGAGTTGAACCAAGAAGTTTGTAAGGGCAAGGAGATCACCTACTTCGTGAAGATCTACCGCTAGTGAGGCAAGTCCTGTGTGGGCGATGGCCATGGTGGGATAGACAAGGTTGCTTCTCCGTGGACCCTTTGTGGGTGGTTGCTTCTTCATGGACCCTTCGTGGGTGGAGCCCTGTGTGGACTCGCGCAACCGTTACCCTTTGTGGGTGGAGCCCTGTGTGGACTCTCGAAACCGTTACCCTTCGTGGGTTGAAGTCTCCATCAACGTGGATGTAGGATAGCACCACCTATCCAAACCACGGGAAAAACATCCGTGTCTCCAATTGCGTTTGAATTCTCCAAACCCTTCCCTTTACATTCTTGCAAGTTGCATGCTTTACTTTCCGCTACCAATATACTCTTTGCATGCTTGCTTGAATTGTGTGATGATTGCTTGACTTGTCCTAAAATAGCTAAAATCTGCCAAGAACTAAAATTGGGAAAAGGTTAAGTTTTTATTTGGTCAAGTAGTCTAATCACCCCCCTCTAGACATACTTTCGATCCTTCACCAGGGCCTCTATAAATAGGACTAGACACTACCATAGTAGGAGGAGAGAGATAGACACAAGTCCGAAAGCACAAGAACACCTCAACCTCAGGAGGCTGTTCTTCCCCTTGTATTGCTCATCATCAGCCCAAGAGGCAAGCCACCACCACCACACTAGAGTAGGGTATTACACCACAACGGTGGCCCGAACCAGTATAAACCCCGTGTCTTTCTGTGTCGCGAGTTCGTCCGCAAGATCTTAGCGAGCTAGAGCGTAGAACAGTAGGAGGGAAAGACTTCGCACGCACCCAAGTGTTCGAACCTTAAGGGTTAGCCGGAGCCCCACATCCGACACCCCCTTCCAGCTGGGATCCACCATAGTGGGAGGCTGACTTGTGGGCCTACTAAGTTGACGGGGACGGAGGGCTTTGTGAACTTAGTCAATATATGAACGATTATAGCTCCAGTGACCGTACCATGTCCATCCAACGGCCGTAGTGCTTCTTCAACCTCTGGTCTTCTTGCTCCAGCCGCCCAAACCAGCGCCGGTCGTGCCGCGTGCTCCTGCCTCCCGTGGCCGGCTGTGATGCCACGGAGGCCTCACCGCCCCTACTACTCCTAGCGCTGGCCAGGCCATCCCTCTACTCACCCACACCCCCTGTTATTCCGCGGCGACGGCAACCTCACATCAAAGCCGAACCAGTGAACCCCCGTACTCCTCTCCGTGTGGGCATCCACTGCCGCGTTCTCCCTGGCTCCGCGTCGTCCCCTTCCTAGGCCTCGCCGTTGTCCACCGCCTTGGTGCTCTCGGCGCGACATGGTCAATGTGGTCAATGACCGACTTCCACCAGAAGAGTACTGTACGTGGAGAGGTTGCCAGCTGGGTCCATGGCAGCCGCAAGCAAGTGCCTCCTTATTACGCGCAAAATAATTATTCCTGCACCCGACAGCGGGGACCTGCCGGACAGGCCACCGTATCTCGCAAAAAAATGTTTCCCCCCTGACTGCTAGGACCCACCAGCTACATCTTCGTAGGCAAGGAAGTGCGCTCGGGCAAAAAAAATGATTCGCCCCCTGACTGCTAAGACCCACCAGCTATATCTTCGCACGCAAGGAAGTGTCTGACAGTCAGACCCACCTGGTTGTAGCGTACATAGCATTGTCATTCTGGTCGCGAACGTGTACGTACATACTGGTCGATGTGGAGCGCGCACGTGTCGTAGTAGAGGCGCACATGTAGCATGTACACGTACGTACAACGGCTAGTGTGTAAGAAAGAAAATACGGCCACGTACGTACATACGGGCGGGGTCTCAAACGCCTACTCGCGCATACGTGCAGTCAGGGCTCATGTACATGGCTGGGTCAGAACAAAGAAACTGTGTCGTCGTCGTGTTCATGGGGAGCCAACCGGCTGGGTCGGAATGGAATGCGTTGTCGTGTTCATCGGGAGGTCTTGGACAGAACAGCCGATGGAAACGAGGCGTGGCATACCGTAGAACGGAGGAAACGGCCTTGTGTCCGACCGGCCACGGTCAAAACGGGATCCTGTTCATCGGGAGGGGTCTGGCGTACCGCAAAACGGAGGAAACGAACCTCCTACGGTCGAAATGGGGGTCCTATTCATCGGGAGGGGTGTGGCGTACCACAAAACGAAGGAAACGGACTTGTGTTGGAGCGCTACGGTTGAAACGGGGGTCTTGTTCATCGGGAGCGGTGTGGCGTACCGCAAAACGAGACTCCACAGGATACTGTTCATCTCCACCGTCGACCCCCTCCAGCCTCCACGGGCTACTGTCCATCCACCGTCGACCTCCTCCAGCCTCCACCTGCGACTGTTCATCCACGGGCTCCTGTTCATCCAGCCTCCACCACGCGCTACTCCACCGGCTACTGTTATACCAGCCCTCTCCACGGGCTCCTATTCAACCACCCCTCCACGGGCTACTGTCCATCCAGCCCTCCACCATCTACTGTTCATCTAGCCCTCCATGGGGTGGTCCTGTTCATCCAGCCCTCCACAGGGTCCTGTTCATCCAGCCCCAACCGGCTCGATCGATCAGGGTCCTATTAATCCAGAGGCAACACCACGGGGTCCTGTTCATGTACCCCCACTGGGAACAGTTCATCCAAATCACCCCAGCAACGCTCACTGTTCATCCAGAGGCAGCATCGATTGGCTTCAGTTAGCAGCAGTAGCGAAGGAATCGCTCGATCAGGTTTAGTTAACAACCATCGATCGATCGCTCGGGTTCAGTAACGCGTAGCCTGTAATGCAATCGCTCGGGTTCAGTTAGAGCCCAACGCCTCGCTCGGGTTTAGTTAGAGCCCAACACCTCAGACCCACGCGCGTGCGTGTACAAGAGAAATGCGCAAACCTCCGTGCATCGCTTGGCCCCGACCACCCACCGTAACCGGGAACACCCCGATATTTTCCTCGCCCTTGCTTCTACCACAGTTTTTTCCATCATGGACGGCCCAAAGAATGTCATGCAGCTGCATCTCCAGCCCGCCCAAAATGAAAAGCCCATTTTCTGTCATGATTTTTTGTCATAGAAGTAGGAGCCCACCACATCTATGATGATACACGTCATTGAAGTGCCATAAGTATGACAGAAAAAAATTCGTTCGGCCCAAAATGTCACGGATGTGTCTTTTTTTGTAGTGCCACTTGCAAAATAGTTATGACGATCTATCCATATAGTTTTTAACATTCAACCTCCAATGAGCATAAACACGTTATTTGGAACGTGGCTCAATGGAGTAGACATACACATAGCTAAACATATGCGGATAGGGATATGTTCTTTATTATGGGCTATATGGAACACTAGAAAGTTATGATTTTTAATTGTACAACATCCACCAATTTTTCGCAAGTTATCTACAGAGCTACATCCTGGATTCGTATGTGTTCGTTACTCACTCATGCGGACTACATGGGGTATATGGTTATTGGGTGCAACCGTCGGGAGACAGTAGCACGGGCTATCTTCAACCGATTTGGATGGAGAGTTAATAATTGGCTAGGTGTGTAGGCATCGTAGCCTGTTCTTTATCATCGGATGTGGCGCTTTATTGCCGGATTTTGAGCTTCCATGGATGTTAAGACTCTGTTTCGATTTCTAATAATATGGCTACATGCATCGACTGATGTAGAGGCCGGAGGAATTCCTCCTTTTCAAAAAAATAAAAATTATGTTACTGGTAAAAATGTGTTGGCTCAAGAGCCATCAGAGTTTTTACTTCTTAGCATTTGGGCCACTCCCCAATCTCTTGACCTAGGTTGAAACCTATGCGATGCCAATACTGCCATCAGCGCCACTACTGTCGTCGCTGCAGAGAGAGAGAGAGAGAGAGAGAGAGAGAGAGAGAGAGAGATGAGGGTGACTGATGGCAATGGTGGCGATGGGCAAACGAGGTTGCGAAACCCAAGCAGAGGTGGTCGGGCCAGGCCGGGGACTTCATCCATAAGCGCTCCTGCGCTACCGACGATGACGGCTCAACCGAGGTCCTCTTGATGGATCCTCACACCAGGGTCTTCGTCGTCGCGCTGGTGGTGGTAGGGCAGCCGTCGGCCGCCATGGTAGGGAAGTATCTCTTCATTTTGCTGGGCAACCTCAACCTGTTTGCCTCCTTCTCCATCTTTATTTTTTCACCAGGACTACTTTCTATGTTTCTTGGTGGGCCGGTGAGGTTGTCAAATCCCTCGCACTCACCACAGCACGGTAGCGGCTACCTGCACCACCTCACCATTCATTGTTATGGAAGCGTGATGTGATGAGCTTCTCCTAGCGGCTTAGAGGTGAAGCCAGGAGAGGAAGGGAGGGATGCATTGCCATGCTCGATCTTGACATCTTGTATTGACAGTTTGACACAGTGTTAGGTGACAGTGGGAAGCCTACTGGAATCAACTTTTGATGTTCGATCCCCTCTACTTCTTTAACATTGTTCAAATGATACACACTATGCTTAGTATTTCGTTTCCTAGGAATAAGGTCTGGAGTATTTTCCTGCAAAAAAGGTTCGCAAATATAAATATATGGATGGTGACGCTTTGATTAGTGGCCCGTGAGCTGATCACCCGGCAAGCGGGGCGCTAGCTGGGTTTGCTCAAGCAAACTCTCTTCCTGATTAACTTTCTGTGTCTCATGTTTCTTTTGTCTATCCAGACTTTGATTTCCATTACGGTGTATATGCCATGTGTTTGATGCAATGCACAAGAGGAATCATTGGGCTCAACGCTCTTTATTTTCTATGTACGAGGAGCCGAGGAGTACATCATGGACTCACTATAGCAGATGCCATTAACCTCCGTAGTCCATTGTTGTAACTAATGTTCATATCAATTTACCATATGGAAGATTAAAGTTTCACTACGCATCAAGATCTTTATGTGGTTCGTCCATAAAGAAGTCATCTTGACCAAAGATAATTTGATGAAAAAGAATTGGGTTGGTAACCCTAGGTGCTGTTTTTGTGATCAAAACAAAACAATTAAACACCTCTTTCTCGAGTCTCCACTTGCAAAATTGTTATGACGATCTATCCATATAGCTTTTAACGTCAAACCTCCAATGAGCATAAACACGTTATTTGGAACGTGGCTTAATGGAGTAGACATACACATGGCTAAACATATTCGGATAGGAATATGTGTTTATTATGGGCTATATGGAACACTAGAAAGTTATGATTTTTAATGGTACAACATTCACCGATTTTTCACAGGTTATCTATAGAGCTACAGCCTAGATTCATATGTGGTGGTTACTCACTCATGCAGACTACATGGGGTCTATGGTTATTGGGTGCAACCGCTTGGAGACGGTAGCACAGGCTATCTTCATCTGATTTGGATGGTGAGTTAATAATTATCTAGGTGTGTAGGCATCGTAGCCTGTTCTTTATCGTCGGATGTGGCGCTTTATTGCTGGATTTTGAGCTTCCTTGGATGTTAAGACTCTGTTTCAATTTCTAATAATATGGCTACATGCATCGACTGATGTAGAGGCCGGAGTTATTTGTGCTTTAAAAAAATTATGTTGTTACATGTAAAAATGTGTTGGCTCAAGAGCCATCAGAGTTTTTACTTCTTAGCATTTGGACCACTCCCCGATCTCTTGACCTAGGTGAAACCTATGCGCCGCCACTACTGCCATCGCTGCCACTACTGCCATCGCCGCTGCCGATAGAGAGAGAGAGAGAGAGAGAGAGAGAGAGACGAGGGTAACTAATGGCAACGGCGGCGATGGGCAAATGAGGTTGCGAAACCCAAGCGTAGGTGGCCGGGGACTTATTTCATAAGCGTGCCTGTGCTACCGACGATAATGGCTCAACCGAGGTCCTCTTGATGGATCCCCACGCCAGGGTCTTCGTCGCCGCGCTGGTAGTGGTAGGGCGGCCGTCAGCCGCCATGGTAGGGAAGTATCTCTTCGTTTTGCTGGGCAACCTCAACCTGGTTGCCTCCTTCACCATCTTTATTTTTTCACCAAGACTAATTTCTATGTTTGTTGGTGGGCCGGCGAGGTTGTCAAATCCCTAGCACTCACCACAACACGGCGTCGGCTACCTGCACCACCTCGCCGTTCATTGTTATGGAAGCGTGATGTGATGAGCTTCTCCTAGCGGCTTAGAGGTGAAGCCAGGGGAGGAAGGGAGGGATGCATTGTCATGCTTGATCTTGACATCTTGTATTGACAGTTTGACACAGTGCTGGGTGACAGTGGGAAGCCTACTGGAATCAACTTTTGATGTTCGATCCCCTCTACTTCTTTAACATTGTTCAAATTATACACACTATGCTTAGTATTTCGTTTCCTAGGAATAAGGTCTGGAATATTTTCCTGCAAAAAAAGGTCCGCAATATAAATATATGGATGGTGACGCTTTGATTAGTGGCCTGTGTGTTGATCACCCGGCAAGGGGGGCACCGGGTGGGTTTGCTCAAGCAAACTCTCTTCGTGATTAACCTTTTGTGTCTCATGTTTCTTTTGTCTATCCAGACTTTGATTTCCATTACGGTGTACATGCCATGTGTTTGATGCAATTCACAAGAGGAATCATTGGGCTCAACACTCTTTATTTTCTATGTACAATGAGCCAAGGAGTACATCATGGACTCACTACAGCAGATGCCATTAACCTCAGTAGTCCATTGTTGTAACTGATGTTCATATCAATTTACCATATGGAACATTAAAGTTTCACTCTGCATCAAGATCTTTATGTGGTTCGTCCATAAAGAAGTCATCTTGACCAAAGATAATTTGATGAAAAGGAATTGGGTTGGTAACCCCAGGTGCTCTTTTTGTGATCAAAACGAAACGATTAAACACCTTTTTCTCGAGTGTCCACTTGCAAAATTGTTATGACGATCTATCCATATAGCTTTTAACATCCAACCTCCAATGAGCATAAACATGTTATTTGGAACGTGGCTTAATGGAGTAGACATACACATAGCTAAACATATTTGGATAGGGATATGTGCTTTATTATGGGCTATATGGAACACTAGAAAGATATGATTTTTAATGCTACAACATTCACCAATGTTTTGCAGGTTATTTACAGAGCTACAACCTGGATTCGTATATGGTCGTTACTCACTCATGCGGACTACATGGGGTCTATGGTTATTGGGTGCAACCGCTGGGAGACGGTAGCACGGACTATCTTCAGCCAATTTGGATGGCAAGTTAATAATTGGCTAGGTGTGTAGGCATCGTGGCCTATTCTTTATTGTCGGATGTGGCGCTTTATTGCTGGATTTTGAGCTTCCTCGGATGTTAAGACTCTGTTTTGATTTCTAATAATATGGCTACATGCATCGACTGATGGAGAGGCTAGAGGTATTCCTCCTTTTCAAAATAAAAAATAAAAATTATGTTATAGGTAAAAATATGTTGGCTGAAGATCCATCAGAGTTTTTACTTCTTAGCATTTGGACCACTCTCCGATCTCTTGACCTAGGGTGAAACCTATGCGCCGCCACTACTGCCATCGCCGCCACTACTGTCGTCGCTGCTGCGATGAGAGAGAGAGAGAGGCGAGGGTGACTGATGGCAATGGCGGCGATGGGAAAACGAGGTTGCGAAACCCAAGCGGAGGTGGTCGGGCCAGGCCGGGGACTTCATTCGTAAGCGCATTGATACGTCTCCAACGTATCTATAATTTTTGATTGTTCCATGCTGTTATATTATCAATCTTGGATGTTTTATAATCATTTTATAGTCATTTTATATCATTTTTTGGTACTAACCTCTTGACATGGTGCCAAGTTCCAATTGCTATTTTCTGCATGTTTTTTACATCGCCGGAAATCAATACCAAACGGAGTCCAAATGCCACAAAACTTTATGGAGATATTTTATGGACCAGAAGACACCTAATGGGCACAACCCACCACGGCGCGCCAGGAGGCCCAGGCGTGCCCTGGTGGGTTGTGCCCACCTCGGGTGCCCCTTAGACCGCCTCTTTGCTCTATAAATACCCCAACATTATAGAAACCCTAGGGGAGTCGACGTAAATCAATTCCAGCCCCCGCAGAGTCCAGAACCACCAGATCCAATCTAGACACCATCACGGAGGGGTTCACCACTTCCATTGGTGCCTCTCCTTTGATGTGTAAGTAGTTCTTTGTAGACCTTTGGGTTCGTACTTTGTAGCTAGATGGCTTGCTCTCTCAATACAATGGTCTCTTGGAAATCCATATGATGTAACTCTTTTTGCAGTGTGTTTGTTGGGATCAGGTGAACTTTGAGTTTATGATCAGATCTTTCTTTTTATATCCATGAAAGTATTTGAGTTTCTTTGATCGCTTGTATGCATGATTGCTTATAGCCTCGTATTTCTTCTCTGATATTTGGGTTTTGTTTGGCCAACTTGATCTATTTATCCTTCAACGGGAAGATGTGCTTTGTAGTGGGTTCGATCTTACGGTCCTTGATCCCAGTGACAGAAGGGGAACTGACGCATATGTATCATTGCTACTACGGATAAAATGATGGGGTCTATCTCTACATAGATAGATCTTGTCTACATCATGTCATCATTCTTATTGCATTACTCCGTTTTTCCATGAACTTAATACACTAGATGCATGCTGGATAGTGGTCGATGTGTGGAGTAATAGTAGTAGATGCAGGCAGGAGTCGGTCTATTAATCTTGGACGTGATGCCTATGTAATGATCATTGCCTAGATATCGTCATGAGTATTTGAAGTTCTATCAATTTCCCACCAGTAATTTGTTTACCCATCGTTTGCTATTTTTCTCGAGAGAAGCCACTAGTGAAACCTACGACCCCCGGGTCTCTTTCTCATATTATTTGCCTTTGCGATCTATTTTCCTTTGCTTTTATTTTCAGATCTATTAAACCAAAAATACAAAAATACCTTGCTGCAATTTATTTTATGTAGCGTTCGATCTATCAATATTTACAACTTTCTCTCGTCCACGTGCCAATTTCTGGCGCAGTTATCCGAAAGGGATTGACAAACCCTTTAACACGTCGGGTTGCGAGTATTTGTTTTTTGTGTGCAGGGGTTGTTTACGTTGAGTTGCTTGGTTCTCCTACTGGTTTGATAACCTTGGTTTCATATCTGAGGGAAATACCTGACGCCGTTGTGCTGCATCATCCCTTCCTCTTTGGGGAAATACCAACGTAGCTTCAAGCGACATCAAAAGAAATTTCTGGCGCCGTTGTTGGGGAGCATCTTCAACATATACCAGGTTCCTAATCACAAATCTCATCTCCTTGCTATTTACATTATTTGCCATTTTCCTCTCGTTTTCCTCTCCCCCACTTCACAAAAATTGTCATTTTATTCGCCCCTCTTTTTTGTTCGTCGTTTTCTTGCCGGATCTGTTTATGAGTGCAATCTTGTTGCGTAGTCATCATGACTCAAGAAAACACCAAGTTGTGTGAATTCTCAAATACCAACAACAATGATTTTATTGGCACTCCGCTTGCTCCTCCTGCCACTAGTGTGGAGTCTTGTGATATTAATACTACTTTCCTGAATCTTGTTATGAAAGATCAATTTTTCGGTACTCCTAATGAGGATGCCGCGTCCCATCTTAATACCTTCGTGGAATTATGTGATATGCAAAAGAAAAAAGATGTGGACAATGATGTTGTGAAGATGAAATTATTTCCATTTTCTTTGTGTGATTCTGCAAAAAATTGGTTCTCTTCTTTGCCTTGCAATAGTATCAATTCTTGGAAGAAGTGCAAAGATGCTTTTATCACTAAGTATTTTCTACCCACAAAAATTATTTCCCTTAGAACCCAGTTCATGAATTTCAAGCAACTTGAACATGAGCATGTTGCACAATCTTGGGAAAGGATGAAAATGGTTCCAAGGAATTGCCCAACTCATGGATTAGATCTTTGATGATCATACAAAAAATTTATGCGGGGTTGAATTTTGTTTCTCATAATCTTTTAGATTCCTCCGCGGGTGATACTTTTATGGAAATTACTTTGGGTGAAGCTACCTAATTGCTTGATAATATTATGGTAAATTATTCGCAATGGGATACCGAAAGAGCTCCTACTAGTAAAAAAGTTAACTCGGTTGAAGAAATTTCTTCTTTGAGTGAAAAAGTTGATGCTCTTACGAAAATGGTTGCTAGTAAAAGTGCTCCTATTGGTTTTAATGATATGCCTTTGTCTACTTTGATTGAGCAAAATAGAGATGCCGTAGATGTGAATTTTGTCTCTCGAAATAATTTCAACAACAATGCTTATAGAGGTAATTTTAATCCTAGGCATTTTCCTAGTAATTCCTCTAATAATTATGGTAATTCCTATGGAAATCCTTCTTATAATAATATAATAGGAACACCTCTAATCTTGAGAATAATATTAAATAATTTATCAACACGGAAAAAGTTTTCAACACTTCCATAGAAGAAAAGTTGAATAAGATTGATGATTTGTCTAGAAGTGTTGATAGAATTTCTCATGATGTGAAAAATCTCAAGATGAAAATTTTTTGTGCCTAAGGTTTATGAATCAATTAAAGCTCTTTATGTTTCTATGGATGCAAGTAAGAAAAGAACCGCTATGCTTAGAGCTAAAAGAGAATTCTTAGAAAAAGTGTTCTCTAGTGATTACTTTCATAAAAGTGATGAAGATTTTAAAATTATTGGTGTTTCTTCTATTGATTCCTTGTTTAGTAAAGTTAAGATTGTTGAAAAAGGTACTGGAGAAGAGTCAACTTTAATTAGAAGGCGTCCCGATATTTCGAAGGGTGAAAATCTTGTTGAGAAAATTGATAAAAGTGGGTTTGAAGAGGTCAAAACTTTAGCTAGTGATGTGCCCACTCTTTTGGGTTACAAAGACTTAAATTATGATAGTTGCTCTTTGATTGACTGTATTTCTTTGTTGCAATCCATGATAAATTCACCCCATGCTTATGAACAAAATAAAGCCTTTACTAAACATATTGTTGATGCTATGATGAAAGCTTTAGAAGAAAAATTGGAATTAGAAGTTTCAATTCCTAGAAAATTGCATGATGAATGGGAACCTACTATCAAAGTCAAGATTAAAAATTATGAGTGTTTTTCTTTATGTGACTCGGGTGATAGTGTTTCTACAATTCCGAAATCTTTATGTGATGTGCTTGGTCTTACCGATATTGAATCATGTTCTTTGAATTTGCACTTGGCGGATTCTACTAATAGAAAGCCTATGGGAAGAATTTATGATATTCTTATTCTTGAAAATGGGAATTATGTTCCCATAGATTTTATTGTTCTTGATATTGATTGCAATCCATCTTGCCCAATTATTCCTGGTAGACAACCGTTTGTACGCACTATTGCTGCCGTGATTGATATGAAAGAAGGTAATATTAAGTTCAATTTTCTTTGAGGAAGGGTATGGAACACTTCCCTAGAACAAGAATTAGGCCACCATATGAATCAATCATGAGGGCATCTTATGGATCTTGAAACAAAGATGACAAAACTTAGATCCTTGCTTTATACCTAGCTAAGGGCGTAAAACTATAGCACTTGTTGGGAGGCAACCCAATGAATAAAATTTATTTTTGCTTTTTGCTTCCTATTTTTGAATGTTAGAACAATTATTCTAATATTATTATTGTGTTTTTTATGTTTTAATTAGTGTTTGTGCCAAGTAAAACCTTTAGGATCTTCTTGGGTGATAGTTGTTTAATCTTGCTGAAAAAACAGAAACTTTTATGCTTGCAAAAATAATTTTCGTTTTTAACCAGAGAGCGATAAAATACCCACTCCTTTTGCAGTAGATCAATATAAAAATTTCTCATGTTGTCCTAATTTTTCAGAATTTTTGGAGTTACAGAAGCATTCGAAAGAGTCAGATTGCTACAGAATGTTCTGTTTTTGACAAATTCTGTTTTCTTTGCGTTGTGTGCTTATTGTGATGGCTCTATGGTTTTCTTTGGTGAGTTTTTGTCATAGAAAAGTTGGAATACAGTATATATAATGCAAGAACAAAATATGAATTGGTTTTATACAACACTTATAGTAGTGACTTGTTTTCTTATACTAACGGATCTCACGAAGGTTTTGTTGAGTTTTGTGTGATTGAAGTTTTCAAGTTTTGGGTTATCTTACGATGGATGAAGGAATAAGGAGTAATAAGAGCCTATGCTTGGGGATGCCCCGGTATCCCAAGCTATTATCCAAAAGAGAGCAAGAAACTAAGCTTGGGGATGCCCCCCGAGTGGCATCCCCTCTTTTTTCTAACGACCATCGGTATTTTACTCGAAGCTATATTTTTATTCGTCACATACTATGTATTTTTCTTGGAGCATCTTGTATGATATGAGTCTTTGATTGTTTAATTTTGTGTCTTAAGTCTTGATTCCTTGCTGGACACACCTATTTTAAAGAGCCAAAATTATGTCATGACTTGTTAGAATTGCTCTATATGCTTCACTTAAATTTTTATGAGCTATGGCCTTGCTCTAGTGCTTCACTTATATCTTTTTGAGAATGGTGTGCTTCAGTATTTTTGAAGAAATGGTATATTGCTTCACTTAGATTTATTTGAGAGTTAGTAAAATTTTCAAGAAATTCTCTCTTGCTTCACTTAAATTAATTTGAGAGAAAGAAAATATACGCTCATGATCTTCACTTATATTTGTTTGAGCTTGTCAAAAGCAACATATGAAAATTAGTCCCAAAGTGATAGATATCCAAGAAGGATATAATAAAAACTTTCATGAAGATCATTGGACAAAATAAACTTGATTCTTAGTAATAGTTTTGAGATATGATGATGTGATATGTGAGTCATGTTGATGAGTAATTATGCTTTAGTAAGAATATTGGTGTTAAGGTTCGTGATTCCCTATGCAAGCACGAAAGTCGATAATTATGCAATGAAATTATATCCTACTTGTGGTGAATTATTCGGTGTTAATTATGCTTAATGCTCGGTTATGAGATTATTCGTTTCTTGGTTGGTCGCTTCTCAATCTTTTGCTAGCCTTCATTTTGCACTAGGTATGATCACTACTTGTGCATCCAAAAACCATTAAACCAGTTTTGCCACATGAGTCCACTATATCTACCTATATGTCGTATTCTTTTGTCGTTCTAAACAAATTTGTATGTGCCATATCTTCAAAATAAACTTCTCTTTTGTGTGTTCATTTTGCTCGCGAAGCGGTGAGGGGTGGCTAATATTTTCCATGCTAGATGTGTTATTCTCACGATGAGTGTTTATTCATGTAACATCCCAATTTTCCTAAACTAGGATGTTATTAGATCATTCATATGCATCTCATATTTTCCATGCATTATTTGTCTTTTTGCAATATTCGAATCATTATGCAACTAAAGGCAATTTATTGGAGCGGAGATAACATGACTTCTCCCCTGTTTTAAAAATGTTCATAATGTGAAGAATATTATTTCCAGTTCGTTTGATTTTGTTCTGGTATTTTTCTTATTCTTCAAAATAATTTTATTTGACTGTTTTATTGCTGTTTGAGTGACCTATTGCATCAAAAAGATTTTACAAAATTGCATTAGTGTTGCAACTAGTGTTCTTGTAGTTTATAGTTGTAGGGCTAGTTTGACTATGTGTCTAGGTATTTTTTTATTTAGAATTTGTATTGTGTATTTTATTTTATTTATTTTGTTCTGCTGCTATAGTTTTTATTTAAAAAAACGGAGCCAGCCGGCCAGCCAGCCAACTGGCCCATCGCCACGGCCCAGCCAACCAGCGCAGCAGCAGCACACAGCCGCGGCCCAGTCCCCCGCGCCTCCAGCCCCAGCGAAGCGGTATGCCGCAGCTTCGCCCGATCCGCGATGTGAGCCCGCACCCGACCCGTCGCTGCTTCTCTCTCTGTCCAGCGGGCTCCGCACCTATCCCCTTCCATCGGTCGCACGCCCGCACAGCGCGCACACAGGCTGAGCCGAGCCCGGATCGATCTGCGCCCCTGTTCGATCCCGTGCTCCTCAGGGACACCGTACGCGGGCAAGATTCCGCGAGGAACGCCGCACCCCTTCTCCCGATTCTGTCCGTCGCCGCACACTCTGGTTAGGGCGAAACGCATCTCGTCTTGGAGCTCCGCCAACCGCCGCCGTTCGTCGGCCATTGCCGTCGCCGTAAGAACTCGCAGAGCTCAGCCGCTTGCACCCTTCAATTCCCCACTCGACGCCGAACTCTTTTGACACCCCAGGAAACCCTGGAGAGCACTAGGACGCCGCCACCACCGACGTCTGCCGCCGCCGGAGCTCTTCCGGTTAACCCCGCCACCGCAGCCACAGAGGAGGTCCTCGCCGTCGTCGAACACCACCACCACCTCCGCCACTCAACGCCGCACCCATACACCCCCTCAACTTCGCCGGAGACCGACCGGAGAAGCTCCCCGTCGACGCTCGAGACCGCCGCTGCCGTTCCTCTATTTCCGGTGAGCACGCACGCGCAGGAGTTTTTCCACAAATCCCGTGCTGCCACGTGGCAGTTCGCTACAGGACACGCACAGGAGTTGCTACAGTGTCCGGGAGTTTTCTGTTTCTTTTTGTTTTTAACAGATTTTCATCCAAAATTCTTTTAGCTATATCTTTTATTCTATAAGTCCAATTTAGGTAATTCTTGTTCCTGTGCACTCACAAAAATCAGCACATTATCACAGTACCAACTTTGCACATGTTTGCACTGTTCAAATTTGAATTCGTTTGAATTCGAATTAAACCTTCTGGAGGCCGTATCTTTCAAACCGCTTATCGAATTCGAGTGATTCTTTTTGCATTGTGATTGTAGTGCAATTTAGGTGATGTTGTGCTACCGTTGTTGAGTTTTAAATATGGTTTTCTTGCTGTTGGTTTTGTTTTGGTTCTTTTCGTGTTCCGGTGATTGATTTGTTATATTGTGTGAAACGTGTAGATTGTTCGGAGTGCGACGCGAGCTATTGTCAGGAGTGTGACCTTTTGAACCAAAACCAAGGCAAGTTACATGTTGATCATCCTTTACCTATTTTTTTCTATGCATGTAGTTATATCACACTATGAATATATGCATGTATAGGATTATTATATTATTTTGCTATATTGTTGAGCTATCTCCCGTCATTGCAGATCGTTGTAGTTGTAGTTTTGCTATGCTTTGTAGATGGGGGTGGTTCGAGTATTCATTGAGCTTATGTGAGGATTATATATTTAACAAATTTAGTAGTAACTCAGGATTTAACGCACCTCTGGGCAGAAGTGGTATTGCTTGGTGTTGAGGGAAGGCATCATGGGGTCTTGCACCTTTTCTAAGGCCATGTGCCCATGAGAGTGCACCGTAAGTGGAATGTCGCCCGGATTCAAAGGATCAGATAGACTTAGTGACTAGTAGCTTCCATGTGCGGCCAGTGGCTATATGGGCTCTGGCTTAGTTGATCAGTTGTTGGAACCCTAGCCCAGACAATGTCGACAGATGTAGCATATGTAGGTGGGATGTGGCCGTCAGGTGGTTAAGGGAACCTCTTCTGAAAGACTTCATCTCAATCTTCGGATTGGGTCCAGTGGGTAAAGCGTACTAAACTCTGCAGAGTATCAAAACTAATCATGATTAGCCGTGCCCCCGGTTATGGGCAAATTTGAGCCACTATGTCATTACAGTTGTTGGATGATCTTGACAGATGTGACACTTAATAATATTTGTGGGCAACTTAATAAAGGGTAGGTTGGAGTTGATTTTGCCAACTCAACCTTGTGTATATAATTGTAGTAATAAAAGAGCTAAAATAAAAATTTGACTAGTAGGTAGTTATTAGGATAAAATCAGCTTTCTGCAAAAATAAACCCTCAAGCCTTCCTTTGTTGTACTATGCATATACATGTAGGTCTGCTTTATTATTACTCATGTGTAACTTGCCAATACATTCCAAGTATTGACCTATATGGTTGCAACGTCTCATGTTGCAGGATATTCGGACAATGAGTAAGGTACCGTTAGGGTCGCGAGTCTGGACTCAGCATCACCAGTGGGCTATGATGGGACTCGTCGTTATTCTCTGCTACTTTCCGCTGTTTGATTGAATAAAGCTAGCCAAGTGCTATGCAGATTGTTTTATCTTATACATTCTGGATCATACGTTGTAATAAATGATGCACTTGCTATTCTGGTATTCATCTATATTGTGTGTGCTAGCGAGTTTGATCCAGGGACTAGCACGGTAAGCACAGAGACTTAAATCCTTCGAGGTTTGGTTGTTACAGATGGTATCAGAGCAATGTGTTGACTATAGGACGTGACCCTAGAAAATGGATTAGAAAAGCCATAGGAGTGAAAATTATTTTATAAACTAGCTATACTTCTTGCTGTTTATTTAGTTAACCCCCTCAAGTATCTTGAACAGTTAAGTAGGAACTAGTATTGAGACCACCATTCATGCTTGTTTTATATTGCAACATTATCGTGTTAGCATATCTGATTATGCCCACATTCATGGTATGAAGATACTAGATTGTTTGCTTGATTGGTAGTTGGTTGTTAAATTGCTTAGTGTCGAAATTATTCGACTATATATATAATATTATTATATTGTTTGTTGTTTGTTTGTTGGTGTTATTCGTTGTTGTGTTTTGTTGGCTTGATTATATTATGCATATGGGTAGAATATATTTATATATACATAGCTTTTGGCCCTATTATATCTATAACTCATCTATGCTTGCCCACCAGATGCCGCCGAGGCGTGATACTAGACGCACTGCTTCCTGAGGAGACAACAATGGCAATGAAGTACCCCCACACATCCAGCAGGTTATTGAGCGACAGGCCCAGTTGATCCAGTTGCTTATTCAGAACCAGAACAACAACAATAACAACAACAATCCGCCGCCACCGCCACCTGTGGATATGCTTACCAGGTTCTTGAGGTTGAATCCTCAGAGATTCTCCAGTTCCCCTGAACCTATTGTGGCTGATGATTGGCTCCGTGCAGTCAATAGGAACTTGGAGACGGTTGGATGCATAGATGCAGAGAGGGTGAGGTTTGCCTCACATTTGCTGGAGGCTCCTGTCGCAGCTTGGTGGGACAACTACTTGGTCACTTATCGCATTGCTAGTATCACTTGGGTATAGTTTCAGGCAGCTTTCGGTGCTGCACATGTGTCTGCTGGTGCTATGAGTCTGAAAAAGGAGTTTCGCAGTTTGTGCCAGGGGGTCACACTGTTAATGCTTATGTGAAGGAATTTAATAATCTTGCATGTTATGCTCCTAATGATGTTAACACTGATGCAGCTAGGCAGGAGAAATTCTTGGAGGGCCTAAATGATGACTTGAGCCTTCAGTTGATAGTGACCACTTTTAGGAATTGTCAGGACCTGATTGACAAGGCTATTGTGCTGGAGGGAAAGCAACAGGCCATAGAGAATCGCAAGAGGAAGTACAACAATAATAACATGTATAATTCAGGACCATAGCAGAAGCCACACACTTCATATCATGGTAATGGGCATCATAATCATCATGGAGGTAATGGACATAATCATCATGGAGGTAATGGACATAATCATCATGGAGGTAATGATCATAATCATCATGGAGGGAATGGCCACAACCATAATGGCCACCATCATCATAATGGGCACAAGAGTAACAATGGCAATGGCAGAGGTAATGGACATGGTAATGGCAATGGAGGGAACAATAACCAAAACCACCAGGTTACACGTGCTCCAAGGGATTTGAGTCAGGTGCAGTGTTTCAGGTGTAAGGCTATGGGGCACTATGCCACAGAATGTCCGGGGCGAAGAACTCAGGATCCAGCAAGCCAAACACCTTCCAAAAGGGGCATGTAAATCATGTTAATGTGGAGGAGGTTTACAATGAACCTGATGCAGTGATTGGTAAGTTCTTGATTAATTCAGTACCTGCACTTGTTCTTTTTGATACTGGTGCATCGCATTCATTTATTTCGAGGGTATTTGTTAATAAACATGGATTGCCAACCAAACCCCTTAGTATGCCTATTAGAGTGAGTTCCCCAGGAGCTGAGATGATAGAAGGTGTTGGTTGTCATCAGTTGACTTTGTCTATTGGGAAGCATGAGTTTCCTACGGATTTGATTATATTGAAGTCACAAGGCCTGGGTATTATTTTGGGTATGGATTGGTTACAATTATATAAAGGTCTTATTGATTGTGCCAGTCGATCTATTACTCTCAGTGCACCATGAGGGAAGAGGATCAAATATGTATGTAAGTATAAGCATAATCAGGTGCAGGAGAACTCTCTTAAGGGGGGTAGCCTGGAAGAGGTGCCGATTGTGAGGGATTATCCAGATGTGTTTCCAAAGGAGTTGCCAGGTATGCCACCAGATAGAGATATTGAGTTTCTTATTGATTTAATACCGGGCACTGGACCTATTGCAAAGAGACCGTATAGAATGCCTCCTCAAGAGTTGGAAGAATTGAAGAAGCAAATAAGAGAATTGCAGGCACAAGGATTTATTCACCCAAGTTCATCACCTTGGGGAGCTCCAGTTTTGTTTGTGGAGAAGAAGGATGGAACCTTGAGGATGTGTGTTGATTATCGCTCTTTGAATGAGGTAACCATTAAGAATAAGTATCCTTTGCCTATGATAAATGATCTATTTGACCAGTTGGAGGGAGCTACTGTGTTTTCTAAGATTGATCTTCGTTCTGGTTATCATCAATTGAAGATTCGTGAGCAAGATATTCCAAAGACTACTTTTACTACGAGGTATGGGTTATATGAATATACTGTTATGTCATTTGGATTGACTAACGCTCCTGCATACTTCATGAATATGATGAACAAGGTATTTATGGAGTTCTTGGATAAATTTGTGGTTGTTTTCATTGATGATATATTGGTGTTCTCCAAGAATAAGCAAGAGCATGAGGTGCATCTGCGTTTCGTATTGGAGAAATTGAGGGAACATTAGTTGTATGCCAAGTTCAGCAAATGTGAGTTTTGGCTGGATGAGGTAGCATTCCTTGGACATGTTGTGTCAGGTAATGGAGTTGCAGTTGATCCATCTAAGGTTGCTGCAGTTACAGAGTGGGAGAAACCCATGACAGTTGGGGAGATTCGCAGATTTTTGGGCCTTGCAGGTTATTATAGGAGGTTTATTGAGAACTTTTCCAGGATTGCAAAGCCTATGACTCAATTGTTGAAGAAGGAAAAGAAATTTGTTTCAACTGATGAACGTGAAGCCAGCTTTCAGGAATTGAAGCAGCATTTGGTTAAAGCACCAGTCTTAACTCTGCCAGATATACATAAGGACTTCCAGGTATATTGTGATGCTTCTCGTCAAGGACTTGGGAATGTTTTGATGCAAGAAGGTAAAGTTGTTTCTTATGCTTCACGTCAGCTTAAGAATCATGAGCACAATTATCCTACACATGATTTGGAGTTAGCCTTGGTTGTACATGCATTGAAAACTTGGAGGCCATATCTTATTGGTAATCATTGTGATATATTTACAGATCATAAGAGCTTGAAGTATATTTTTACTCAGAAGGATTTGAACCTTAGGCAGAGGAGATGGTTGGAGCTTATTAAGGATTATGATTTGAATGTGCAGTATCATCCTGGTAAGGCTAATGTTGTTGCTGATGCGTTGAGTCATAGGAGCCATGCTTATGCAATTAATGTTGATAATATGCCACCCGAGTTATGTGAACAGTTCAGGAATCTCAGGTTGGAGATGGTTCCTAAGGGATATTTAGCAACACTTGAGGTAAAGCCTACTTTGCTTGACAGGATCAGAGAAGCTCAAGAGGGTGATAAGGAGATTGTTGAGATAAAAGAGAATATGGTTAAAGGTAAGGCAGAAGGTTTCCATGAGGATGAACATGGATCCATATGGTTTGAGAAGCGTATTTGTGTACCTCAGGATGCAGATATCAGGAAGTTGATTCTTCAGGAGGCGCATGATTCACCTTATTCTATTCACCCAGGTAATACTAAGATGTATTTGGATTTGAGGGAAAGATTTTGGTAGCCTATCCTGAAGAGGGAAATTTCTAGATATATTGCAACATGTGACGTGTGCCAGAGAGTTAAAGCAGAACATCAGCGACCAGCAGGTTTGTTACAACCATTGCCTATACCTGAATGGAAGTGGGATGAGATTGGTATGGATTTCATTACAGGTCTACCCAGGACTCGGCCAGGATATGATTCTATTTTGGTGGTTGTTGATTGTTTGACTAAAGTTGCTCACTTCATCCCGGTAAAGACTACTTATACCAGTGCTCAGCTAGCAAAGATTTGTATGTCTAAAATTGTTTGTCTGCCTGGAGTTCCAAGGAAGGTAGTGTCTGATAGAGGTACTCAGTTCACATCTAAATTTTGGCGTCAGTTACATGAATCCTTGGGCATCGGGCTGGAGTTCAGTCCAGCTTTCCATCCACAGACAGATGGGCAGACAGAAAGGGTAAATCAGATTTTGGAGGATATGTTGAGAGCTTGTGCTTTGGCCTATGGGTCCAGTTGGGATGATAATTTACCTGATGCAGAGTTCTCATATAATAACAGATACCAGGCTAGTCTGAAGATGGCACCATTTGAGGTATTGTATGTTAGGAAGTGCAGGACGCCGTTGATGTGGGATGAGGTTGGAGAGCGTCAGTTCTTTGGACCGGACTTGATCAGAGATGCTGAGAAGGTCAAGTTGATTCGCGACAGGCTGAAGATAGCACAGTCCAGGCAGAAGAGTTATGCAGATGCAAAACGTAAGGAGGTGACATATGAGGTAGGAGACCGTGCATATCTTAGATTTTCACCACTTCGTGGAATTAAGAGTGTCGGTGTCAAAACCGGCGGATCTCGGGTAGAGGGTCCCGAACTGTGCGTCTAGGCCGGATGGTAACAGGAGGCAAGGGACACGAAGTTTTACCCAGGTTCGGGCCCTCTCGATGGAGGTAAAACCCTACGTCCTGCTTGATTAATATTGATGATATAGGTAGTACAAGAGTAGATCTACCACGAGATCGGAGAGGCTAAACCCTAGAAGCTAGCCTATGGTATGATTTTTGTTGTGTATGTTGTCCTACGGACTAAAACCCTCCGGTTTATATAGACACCGGATAGGGTTAGGGTTACATAGAGTCGGTTACAATGGTAGTAGATCTGCATATCCGTATCGCCAAGCTTGCCTTGCACGCCAAGGAAAGTCCCTCCCGAACACGGGACGAAGTCTTCAATCTTGTATCTTCATAGTCCAGGAGTCTGGCTGAAGGTATAGTCCGGCCATCCGGACACCCCCTAATCCAGGACTCCCTCAGTAGCCCCTGAACCAGGCTTCAATGACGACGAGTCCGGCGCGCAGATTGTCTTCGGCATTACAAGGCGGGTTCCTCCTCCAAGTACTTCATAGAAGATTTTGAACACAAAGATAGTGTCCGGCTCTCAGCGTGTCATGTGAGGCGGTTTCCTTGGCATGTCTTGTTAAAGCAGAGATCGTGTCCCCTTATTCCGGGATTCTCATCAATACAGGTGTGGGTAATCCAACCGCGCCATTGATTACGGCGCTTGGAGATAAGCGAGTTTTACCAGGCTGGTGGGGACATGTAGTTGCGTCCACCCATATAAGGGGATAAGGATCCACCTTTTCACCTACGCCTTCTTCCTCCTTCGCCTATCCATTCTTGCGTACTCGAGCTCCAGCGCCCAAGTCTGCACTCCCCACCTCAACCTTCTCCATCCATGTCCGGAGCGGGAGGCAAGTGGATGGTCTCCTCCATCATGGAGGGACACGTCAGAAAGCTGAGGAAGGCCGGATACCTGTCTAACGACATCGCATACCGGCTTCCCGAAAAGGGGCAGCTCATCCCCACCCCTAGGCCCCATGAGAGGGTGGTGTTCCTCCCCCATTTCCTCCGCGGACTGGGCTTCCCTCTCCACCCATTTGTCCGGGGGCTCATATTCTACTACGGCCTGGATTTCCACGATCTGGCCCTGAACTTTGTCCTCAACATCTCGGTGTTTATCGTCGTGTGCGAGGCTTTCCTCCGCATCCACCCCCATTTCGTCCTATGGATCAAGACTTTCAATGTCAAGCCGAAGGTGGTGCGCGGCAACCAGGCAGAGTGCGGAGGTTCCATGGTGGGCAAGATGGCCAACGTCCTATGGCTCGAGGGCTCCTTTGTGGAGACCCTGAAGGGGTGGCAATCGGGGTGGTTTTACATCACCAAGCCGCGCGACGCCGAATGGGTCGCACCCCCCGAGTTTCGATCCGGACCCCCTACGCGGCTCACCTTCTGGAAGGAGACGGGCCTGTCGTGGGGTAAAAAGGGAGAGCTGACCGGACTCCAAACATGCGTCCAAACCCTGGTGGACAAGAAGCTCAAACTTGTCAACGTAGTCCAGGTTATGCTCATCCGCTTGATCCTCCCGTGTCAACAACGGGCTTTCAACCTGTGGGAGTTCAACCCGGCGCGGCACCAAACTCTGAGCAGGCTCTTCGACACGACGTACGAAGATGCCTGGAAGGTGCTTTTCAAGGGCGCCGAGGCTCCCGCATCCGCTACTGAGGATTGTGGATCCAGTGTGCAGCGTCACGCTCTCGCGGTAAGCTGTTTTTTTCCTTTTACAGGGTATCAGTTTTTCATAGTTTGACTCCATGCGGGATCTAAGCTCCCTTACCTTTGACAGGATTGGTAGGTGACGTCCGGACAGATCAACTGTCCGGCTCCTTTGCCCGAAGGCCCAGCGGACGCTCGCTTGGCGAAGCTGCTGGTTCCGGCACCCTATGTGGTGCCGGAGAAGAAGGCCGCGAAAAAGGCCACGGGGACTCGAAAGAGTGCCCGGCGCCAGGAGGTGTCGGATCCGTCATCCGGCGGTTCCGAGGCGCATTCCTCCTGTGAAGACGAGGAGGAAGAAGAAGAGACCTCTCCCCCTCCAGTGGGAGGAGAGAAGAACAGGAAGGCCGCCCTCTGTGGGGAGGCCGGAGGGTCCAAGAAGGGGAAAACCCTTCCTCTGGACTACTCCACCGACGCCGACAACGGCGGAGAGGAGTGGCTGCCCAGGGCCAAGCCCCTGGCAAAATCGTAAGTATCCAGATACCAGAGTAATTCATAGTATTCGTTTATTGCACAGCTTTCCCTTATGTCGAATATGTTTATGCAGCCCACCCAAAGACCGGCTCGACGCGTCATCGAGCGGCTCACTGGACTCGTCGGATGTGAACTCGCTTCCGACGGCTTCCTCCCCCCGCCCTACGGACGACACCGAAGTGTTGTCCCAACAGGTTCCAAACCGGGAGGAGGTGGTCCTGGAGGCGCCGCAAGGTGACCTCCCGGACTCCAGGAGTAAAGGGGATGAAACCCCCCAGGGCTCCAAGTCCGGCTCTAGGCCGGACACCGCTGCGGAACCTTCAAAGGTTCCAGAGTCCAGCGGGGGACCTCCTTCCAAGGGGAGCGAGCCCACCGTGCCGGTGACCCCCGTCCAACTGGAGGCGCCGGACAATCTGTTGGAGGCGCTCCAAGGCGCCTCCATCGACGAGGGGCACCGCACCATTATGAGTGTGGTGGTCCAGAAGGTTCAGTCCACCCAGAGCGGACTGACTGAAGCTTGTACTAGCCTTTTAACAGGCTTTGAGGTAAGTAAAGAATGTGTAAATAATATTACTGCATAGACAGTAGCCCCTAATGCTCTGTTTGGCGTTCGGGAAGAAAAGCTGAATAGAGGATCAAATAAAATTCGCAGGAGTCTAACAAAAATGAGTCTGTATGCGTATGCAGGCTTCTTTGCTTGCGTCCGCCGCACTGACTGCGGAAGTGGACACGCTAAAGCAGAACCTCGAGCGGTCCGAGCAAGAGCTCGGGCGTGCCAAGAAGCAGCTCGAGGACAATGAAGGTAAGAAATACCTTGTTTTTAAATATATATAAAAAGGTGCAATTGCAAGAATGACAGGATTATCGTGGCTATTGTAGGGGCCACGTCTGAGGTGGCGACCCTTAAGCAAGCGCTGGTCGAGGCCGAGAAGAGGGCGGCCTTGGAGCACACCGAGCGAGAGAAGTATGAGGCCGAGGTTGGCAAGGTACGGCAAGAGCTCCAGGCTCTCATGGAAAAACATGAGAGTTTGGAGCTTGACTCAAAGACGCGAGCGTCCGAGCTCGCGGTGGCTATTGAAAATGCCAAGTCTGCCAAGGCCGAATCCCAGAAGACCCTCCAGGAGTTGGATGAGGTGAAGAAGATAGCGGCGGGTAAGGCATTCTTTATGCAAAGCAAACACATAAACGTGAGTTACTTGTTACTTACCCGAATCCGGAGCTCTCCAGGAGCGTTCGCAGATCTTCCCCGGAGTGTGTCCGATGCAGCCACATTCTATTGAGCCGAGGAGGGCAGCTCGACAGAGAAGGTGTTCTGGTCTCAGTATGCTAAGGCCGGACACCCCGTGCCCCTGAGCGACCAGCTGAAGGAACTGGTCGAGCTCCACAAGGTGGCCGAACAGGCCATGAAGGGCCTCATTGTTCGGCTGTGGCCTGGAGGGGCTCTGCCTGGGAGCTATTTCAGGCTGGTGCGGCGGCTGGTGGAGGCCTATCCAAGGCTCGAAGTCATCAAGCGCTCCGTCTGCATTGAAGGTGCCCGTAGGGCCCTTACCCGTGCTAAGGTGCACTAGGGCAAGCTGGATGCTGAGAAGCTTGTGAAGGACGGGCCACCGCTGGGGAAAGAGCATCGCAAGCCCGAGAATTATTATAAGGATGTTCTGAAGGGTGCCTGCCTTGTGGCGGATGAATGTTCTAGGGATGTAATTTTTTAGTGAAACTTGCTCATTTTGTCCTGTGCGCTGAAAACTTGTTCATATGCGCTAAGCAATGCTATTGGAATTTAAAATATTACCTTCTGTGAGGCTGTTTATCAATTCTGAGAGATGGCGAGTCGTCGGCTTCTGCCCCCGTGCCGCTAGTGCTGGGGTGTTCGGGGATAAAACTGAGCGCTCTTTTTCCCATGTTTGGGTCCTTCGAGGGAGGCACTCAACCCAACGAACAAGGCAATCGGACTATAATGTGTGAACACTCTCACTTAGCCATAGAATTCTATAATTTTAAATTTCGGCGAAGCCCCTGGTATTCGGAAGACCGAGTTCGGGGCGCTATCCACGCCTTGGCCGGACAGAGCCGGCTCCTCGCCCTAAGCGGCATAAGTCTTTAGGGACTCGAAAAACCTCTCGAACAGCGACCAGCTCTCGCTTTATCATGACAGTCAGTTTTAGCTTTCTCCACTGAGGTGCTCGACCCAGCTCAACTGGGGCACAATCGCAGTGGTTCTCCTAGTGCTACCTTAGCCGATATAGCGGAACGTAAGGCACCAAAACATAGGAGCCGGGCAAACCTAACTATTGACCCAAGACATGATTCGGAGCCGATGCATACAATGCTATAAGTTTGGGGTGCCGCACTTGTTAAAGTGTTCGGACTTCTCACACCATATTGAGGGGTACTAAATCCCCTGTCGTATTTTGGCCGTACCAAAGTGTACGGGTGCAACATGTCGTTAAGGAACATATATATATATATATATATATATATATATATATATAAAGAGTAATGCAAAAATAGACAAAAGCTATGCATTGTTTATTAAAAAGGGTTGCGATCAAAGCAGAACGATACAAATAATGCGATAAGTGAAAGGTTGGACTAGTTAACATGTCCGCTCCAGGGGCAAGCAGCGGAACAGTATGCGGAACAGGTATACTGCTCGTGATAGAGACCACCTGGGAGTTCCGTAATGCGGCGTGGCTTGTCTGCTTCCCTGGCACTTGCATCGTTTGTGCGGCAATTGAACTGCCGAACAGGCCTTCCAAAGGATGGAGTCCTGAAAGTAAGAGAAAATTAAAAAATCGGTAGCCCCTGGTACGGTTTAAGCCGTGTTTCGGGCGTGCCGTGATGGTGCCCCTCCCCCTGTACCCATGGTATCTCTAGAGCGTAGTTATGTACGCGAAGTACTGGCGTCGCCTTTTTGCAAGGGTTGGGGTTGGGGCCGCATTGCTACGCCTGCTCGGATCGTGCCAGGCGGTCTTGTTGTAGGTTACTCCGGGCACGCTTGACGGTGTCCGGTCGCTTAGTGGCCAGACCGGAGAACTGCCTAGAGAGGCTGCTTTGTACTTCCGCTGCAAGGGCCGCCGTGTGCTCCTCCGTTCGGAGGGAGCGTTTGGTGTTTCCATTGACCGTAATTACTCCTCAAGGGCCTGGCATCTTGAGCTTAAGGTATGCATAGTGTGGTACCGCATTGAACTTGGCGAATGCGGTTTGCCCGAGCAGTGCGTGATAACCACTGCGGAACGAGACTATGTCGAATATTAACTCCTCGCTTCGGAAATTATCCGGAGATCCGAAGACCACTTCAAGTGTGACTGAGCCTGTACAGTTGGCCTCTACACCTGGTATTACGCCTTTAAAGGTCGTTTTGGTGGGCTTAATCCTCGAGGGATCTATGCCCATTTTCCGCACTGTATCCTGGTAAAGCAGGTTCAGGCTGTTGTCGCCGTCCATAAGGACTCTAGTGAGATGAAATCCATCAATAATTGGGTCTAGAACCAATGCGGCGAATCCGCCATGACGGATGCTAGTGGGATGGTCCCTTCGATCAAAGGTGATCGGGCAGGAGGACCATGGGTTGAACTTTGGGGCGACTGGCTCTACCGCATATACGTCCCTTAACGCGCGCTTCCGCTCCCTTTTGGGGGCGTGGGTTGCGTATATCATGTTCACCGTCCACACTTGTGGGGGAAAACCCTTCTGTCCACTGTTGTTCGGCGGCCGGGGCTCCTCGTCGTCATTGCTATGCAGCCCCTTGTCGTCATTTTCGGTGTTTAACTTGCATGCCTGCTTGAACACCCAACAATCCCTGTTGGTGTGATTGGCCGGCTTTTCGGGGGTGCCATGTATCTGGCACAAGCGGTCGAGTATTCGGTCCAAACTAGACGGGCCCCTAGGATTCCTTTTGAATGGCTTTTTCTGCTGACTGGATTTAGAGCCTCTGAATCCGACATTAAATGCCGTATCCTCAGCATTGTCGCCGTTAATGCGGCGCTTCTGCTTGTTGCGACGCGACCTGCCACCACTGTCCCTGGTGTCCAAATTACCAGGGTTCTTGGTCATATTGTTGCTACGAGCAAGCCAGCTGTCTTCTCCCGCGCAAAAGCGGGTCATGAGTGTCGTGAGTGCTGTCATAGATTTCGGCTTTTCCTGTCCAAGGTGCCGGGCCAGCCACTCGTCACGGATATTGTGCTTGAAGGCTGCTAGGGCCTCAGCGTCCGGACAATCGACTATTTGATTTTTCTTTGTTAGGAACCGTGTCCAGAATTGCCTGGCCGATTCCTCTGGCTGCTGAATTACGTGACTTAGGTCATCGGTGTCTGGGGGTCGCACATAAGTGCCCTGGAAATTGTTGAGGAATGCGGCTTCCAGGTCCTCCCAACAACTGATTGATCCTGTTGGCAAGCTGTTAAGCCAATGCCGAGCTGGTCCTTTAAGCTTGAGTGGGAGGTATTTGATGGCGTGGTAATCATGCCGCGGGCCATGTGGATATGAAGGAGATAATCCTCGATCCATACCGCAGGATCTGTTGTGCCATCATATGATTCGATGTTTACGGGTTTGAAACCCTCGGGGACTTGATGATCCATTATTTTGTCTGTGAAGCATAGTGGGTGTGCAGCGCCTCTGTACTGGGCTATATCATGACGTAGCTCCAATGAGCTTTGTCTACTGTGTTCGGCCCTGCCGAATTTGTGGCCGGCGTGACGGTTACCGTCTCGAGCCGTGAGGCGCCCCCGCGATCCGTAGATCGATCTTGTTTGCCTTGCCTTGTCCTCCAACATATCTCGTAAGTCCGGCGCATATTCCCGTGCCTTGGCACGGGGTGCGGCTTGAGTGGAGGGCCGAGAGGCCTCTCTGTTGCGGCCACGAGGTGGCCGGTCGGCCGCATCAAGTGCTTCCTCCTCTAATTGGGGTAGCAACCTGCGCTTTGGGTAGCTCTTGGAGGGGCGTTCGAGTTTATGCTCTTCGGCCGCAAGGACTTCAGTCCATCTGTTGACTAGCAAATCTTGATCAGCTCTGAGTTGTTGCTGTTTTTTCTTGAGGCTTCTTGCCGTGGCCATAAGCCTGCGTTGAAAATGCTCTTGCTCGACGAGATCCTCTGGCATGACGAATTCGTCGTCGTCGAGGCTTGCCTCGTCTTCGGAGGGAGGCATATAATTATCGTCCTCGACCTCTCTGTCTGCCGCTCTCTCATGAGGGTTGGTTTCTCCATCCTCCTGTGCTAAATCTTGCTGGAGGGGGTTTTCTTCAGCACTTTCCGGCGTATTATTATCTCCCGTGCTGGAATCACCATTTTTGTTTTGGCGGGATTTTGAGCGGCGCCGTTGACGCCGACGCTTAGGCTGTTTCTTGGAGGGGTCATCCTCCGCTGTTCCATCGCCATCTCCTTCTTTTGGGGTGTCCACCATGTATATGTCATATGACGAGGTGGCTTTCCAGGGCCTGATAGGCGCTGGTTCTTCATCGTCTCCTTCATCGGCGTCCATACCGTCGATATCTTCAGAGTCGAAGTCGAGCATGTCGGTTAAGTCGTCGATAGTGGCTACAAAGTGGGTGGTGGGTGGGCTTTGAATTTCTTCATCGTCCGAACCCCAACCTTGCTGACCGTAGTCCGGCCAGGGCTCTCCTGATAAAGAGAGAGACTTCGGTGTCTTCAGAATATCGCCGAAAGGCGGGTGCTGAAAGATGTCCGCGGCAGTAAACTCCATAATCGGCGCCCAATCGGATTCGATCGGCAGGGGCGCGGAGGGTTTGGAGTCCGGAGAGGAGTCCGGAGAGGAGTCCGGCTCCTTGGAGTCACGAGTCTCGCAAAGTGCGGGGCTGGTGTTCGGCTCGATCGCCGTTGGGATCGCAGCCCCCGAGGCGGCATCCAACCACCCATCCTCGATTGGCGCAGTTGGCTCCGAATTAAGGGTTGAAGCCAATGCGGGTGCGGCCTCCAGGGCACTGTTCGGCGGCAGAGCTAGATCATGCTCATCGTGACAGTGCGGCATGCTCAGCAGTGGCTCGAATCTGTCGAAGATCAAGTCCCCGCGGATGTCAGCCGTGTAGTTTAAACTTCCAAATCTGACCTGACGGCCAGGGGCATAGCTTTCGATCTGCTCCAGATGGCCAAGTGAATTGGCCCGCAGTGCGAAGCCGCCGAAGACGAAGATCTGTCCGGGGAGGAAGGTCTTACCCTGGACTGCATCTCCATTGATGATCGTGGGAGCCATCAAGCCTGACGGTGACGACATAGAGGAACTCTCAATGAAAGCACCAATGTCGGTGTCAAAACCGTCGGATCTCGGGTAAGGGGTCCCGAACTGTGCGTCTAGGCCGGATGGTAACAGGAGGCAAGGGACATGAAGTTTTACCCAGGTTCGGGCCCTCTCGATGGAGGTAAAACCCTACGTCCTGCTTGATTAATATTGATGATATAGGTAGTACAAGAGTAGATCTACCACGAGATCGGAGAGGCTAAACCCTAGAAGCTAGCCTATGGTATGATTGTTGTTGTGTATGTTGTCCTACGGACTAAAACCCTCCGGTTTATATAGACACCGGATAGGGTTAGGGTTACATAGAGTCGGTTACAATGGTAGGAGATCTGCATATCCGTATCGCCAAGCTTGCCTTCCATGCCAAGGAAAGTCCCTCCCAGACACGGGACGAAGTCTTCAATCTTGTATCTTCATAGTCCAGGAGTCCGGCTGAAGGTATAGTCCGGCCATCCGGACACCCCCTAATCCAGGACTCCCTCAAAGAGGTTTGGAATTAAGGGTAAGTTAGCACCACGTTTTGTGGGGCCTTACAAGATCTTGGAGCATAGAGGAGAGGTAGCTTATCAGCTGGAGTTGCCAGAATCCTTGTCAGGAGTTCATAATGTGTTTCATGTATCTCAGTTCAAGAAGTGTCATGCAGAGATGATGGATGTTCCATTGAGGGACACGGTGCCACTTGAGGCAATTCAGTTGGAGAGTGATTTGACATATGAGGAGAAGCCTATTAAGATTTTGGACACAGCAACGAGAGTTACTTGCACCAAGACAATTAAGTTATGCAAGGTTCAGTGGGATCATCACACAGAGGAAGAAGCTACCTGGGAACGAGAGGAAGATCTCACGCAGGATCACCCACACCTATTTGCTAGCTAGCCCGAATCTCGAGGGCGAGATTCATCTTAAGGGGGGTAGGTTTGTAACATCCCAGTTTTCCTAAACTTGGATGTTATTAGATCATTCATATGCATCTCATATTTTCCATGCATTCCTTGTCTTTCTGCAATATTCGAATCAGTATGCAACTAAAGGCAATTTATTGGAGCGGAGATAACATGACTTCTCCCCTGTTTTAAAAATGTTCATAATGTGAAGAATATTATTTCCAGTTCGTTTGATTTTGTTCTGGTATTTTTCTTATTCTTCAAAATAATTTTATTTGACTGTTTTATTGCTGTTTGAGTGACCTATTGCATCAAAAGGATTTTACAAAATTGCATTAGTGTTGGAACTAGTGTTACTATAGTTTATAGCTGTAGGGCTATTTTAACTATGTGTCTAGGTATTTTTTATTTAGAATTTGTATTGTATATTTTATTTTATTTATTTTGTTCTGCTGTTGTGGTTTTTGTTTAAAAAAACAGAGCCAGCCGGCCAGCCAGCCAGCCAACCGGCCCATTGCCGCGGCCCAGCCAGCCAGCGCAGCAGCAGCACACAGCCGCGGCCCAGTCCCCCGCGCCTCCAGCCCCAGCGAAGCGGTATGCCGCAGCCTCGCCCGATCCGCGCCGCGAGCCCGCACCCGACCCGCCGTCGCTTCTCTCCCTGTCCAGCAGGCCCCACACCTAACCCCTTCCTCCGGTCGCACGCACGCACAGCGCGCGCACAGGCCGAGCCAAGCCCGGATCGATCTGCGCCCATGTTCGATCCCGTGCTCCTCAGGGACACCGTACGCGGGCAAGACTCCACGAGGAACGTCGCACCCCTTCTGCCGATTCTGTCCATCGCCGCACACTCTGGTAAGGGCGAAACGCATCTCGTCTTGGAGCTCCGCTGACCGCCACCATTCGCCGGTCGTTGTCGTCGCCGTAAGAACTCGCAGAGCTCAGCCGCTTGCACCCTTCAATTCCCCACTCGACGCCGAACTCTTTTGACACCCTGGGAAACCCTGCAAAGCACTAGGATGCCGCCGCCACCGATGTCTGTCGCCGCCGGAGCTCTTCCGATTCACCCCGCCACCGCAGCCGCAGAGGAGGTCCTCGCCATCGTCGAACACCACCACCGCCTCCGCCACTCAACGCTGCACCCATCCACCCCCTCAACTTCGCCGGAGACCCACCGGAGAAGCTCCACCGCCGACGCCTGAGACCGCCGCTGTCGTTCCTCTGTGTCCGGTGAGCACGCACGCGCAGGAGTTTTTCCACAAATCTCGTGCTGCCACGTGGCAGTTCGTTACAGGACATGCACAGGAGTTGTTACAGTGTCCAGGAGTTTTCTGTTTCTTTTTGTTTTTCACAGATTTTCATCCAAAAGTCCTTTAGCTATATCTTTTATTCTAAGAGTCAAATTTAGGTAATTCTTTTTCCTGTGCACTCGCAAAAATCAGCACATTATCATAGTACCAACTTTCACATGTTTGCACTGTTCAAATTTGAATTCATTTGAATTTGAATTAAACCTTCCGGAGGCCGTATCTTTCAAACCGCTTATCGAATTCGAGTGATTCTTTTTGCATTGTGATCGTAGTGCAATTTAGGTGTTGTTGTGCTACTGTTGTTGAGTTTTAAAAATGGTTTTCTTGCTGTTGGTTTTGTTTTGGTACTTTTCGTGTTCCGGTGATTGATTTGTTATATTGTGTGAGACATGTAGATTGTCCGGAGTGCGACGCGAGCTATTGTCATGAGTGTGACCTTTTGAACCAGAACCAAGGCAAGTTACATGTTGATCATCCTTTACCTATTGTTTTCTATGCCTGTAGTTATATCACACTATGAATATATGCATGTATAGGATTATTATATTATTTTGCTATATTGTTGAGCTATCTCCCGTCATTGCAGATCGTGGTAGTTGTAGTTTTGCTCTGCTTTGTAGACAGGGGTGGTTCGAGTATTCATTGAGCTTATTTAAGGATTATATATTTAACAAATTTAGTAGTAACTCAGGATTTAACTCACCTCTGGGCGGAAGTGGTATTTCTTGGTGTTGAGGGAAGGCATCATGGGGTCTTGCACCTTTTCTAAGGCCATGCGCCCATGAGAGTGCACCCTACGTGGAATGCCGCCCATATTCAAAAAGATTAGACAGACAGTGACTAGTAGATTCCATGTGCGGCCAGTGGCTATATGGGCTCTGGCTTAGTTGATCAGTTGTTGGAACCCTGGCCCAGACAGTGTCGACAGATGTAGCATATGTAGGTGGGTTGTGGCCGTCAGGTGGTTAAGGGAACCTCTTCTGAAAGACTTTGTCTCAATCTTCGGATTGGGTCCAGTGAGTAAAGCGTACTGAACTCTGCAGAGTATCAAAACTAATCATGATTAGCCGTGCCCCGGGTTATGGGCAAATTTGAGCCACTATGCCATTACAGTTGTTGGATGATCTTGACAGATGTGACACTTAATAATATTTGTGGGCAACTTAATAAAGGTAGGTTGGAGTTGATTTTGCCAACTCAACCTTGTGTATATAGTGGTAGTAATAAAAGAACTAAAATAAAAATATGACTATTAGGTAGTTATTAGTATAAAATTAGCTATCTGCAAAAATAAACCCTCAAGCCTTCCTTTGTTGTACTATGCATATACATGTAGGTCTGCTTTATTATTACTCCTGTGTAACTTGCCAATACATTCCAAGTATTGACCTATATGGCCGCAACGTCTCATGTTGCAGGATATTTAGACGAAGAGTAAGGTACCGTTAGGGTCGCGAGTCTGCACTCAGCATCGCCAGTGGGCTATGATGGGACTCATCATTATTTTCTGCTACTTTCCGTTGTTTAATTGAATAAAGCTAGCCAAGTGCTATGCAGATTGTTTTATCTTATACATTCTGGATCATATGTTGTAATAAATGATGCACTTGCTATTCTGGTATTCATCTATACTGTGTGTGCTAGCGAGTTCGATCCAGGGACTAGCACGGTAAGCACAGAGACTCAAATCGTTCGAGGATTGGTCGTTACAATTCACCTGTCATTGCACGAGAGTATGGCAAAGGTATTAGGGATGCCCAGTCCCGAAATGAAAAATGAATTTACTTTATGTTGTCAAATAATAAATTCCTTGAAAAGTGTTGGTATGGAGGGCAACCGTGGATATGGCTAGCCATGGAAAGTGAAAGTATGGTTGAAAAAGGAATAAACTTTATTTTCTGTTTGGGAACCGCCTATGATATATCTAGCATGGAAAGTGTTGAGAACTCTAAGTCATTTTCGTTGGTGGGAAGGACACACCTCCCAAAATGTTTTTTATCTCTAAGTTTTTCGCTTTGAGCTCTGGCACCTCTACAAATCCCTACTTCCCTCTGCGAAGGGCAATTGTTTAACTTTATGCAATTTTTGTTTTGAATTTGAGTCTCCATATTCTCTTATAAAAGCACCAACTAGGAGGCACTATGATTGTACTTGAGCATTGGGTGTGGTTAATATGCGAGTGTGTTTCATGAATGGATCAATGATTGATCATGATGGGCTAGAGATATCTTATTTTAGCATTGATATTTTGAAAGACACGATTGCTTGTTGATGTGCTTGAGTATTTAAGTTATCATGTCAAAACTAGACTATTGCTTTGAACAATATAAAAGTCCAAATGTCCATGCTATAAAGAAAATAAATATGATATGACATGTCAGGCATCATTCCACATCAAAAATTCTTTTTTTATCACTTACATACTCGAGGACGAGTAGGAGTTAAGCTTGGGGATGCTGATACGTCTCCAACGTATCTATAATTTTTGATTGTTCCATGCTGCTATATTATCAATCTTGGATGTTTTATAATCATTTTATAGTCATTTTATATCATTTTTTGGTACTAACCTATTGACATAGTGCCAGGTGCCAGTTGTTTTCTGCATGTTTTTTTACATCGCAGGAAATCAATACCAAACGGAGTCCAAATGCCGTGAAACTTTACAGAGATTTTTTATGGACCAGAAGACTCCTAATGGGCCACGGCTGCACCTGGGGGTGCTCCGAGGAGGGTACAACCCACCAGGGCACGCCAGGAGGCCCAGGCGCGCCCTGGTGGGTTGTGCCCACCTTGGGTGCCCCCGGACCGCCTCTTTGCTCTATAAATACCCCAATATTCCAGAAAGCCTAGGGGAGTTGACGAAAATCAATTCCAATCGCCGCAGAGTCTAGAACCACCAGATTCAATCTAGACACCATCATGGAGGGGTTTACCACTTCCATTGGTGCCTCTCCGATGATGCGTGAGTAGTTCTTTGTAGACCTTCGGGTCTGTAGTTAGTAGCTAGATGGTTTCCTGTCTCTCGCTGGATTCTCAATACAATGATCTCTTGGAGATCCATATGATGTAACTCTTTTTGCGGTGTGTTTGTTGCGATAGAATGAACTTTGAGTTTATGATCAGATCTATCTTTTTATATCCATGAAAGTATTTGAGTTTCTTTGATCTCTTGTATGCGTGATTTCTTATAGCCTCGTATTTCTTCTTCGATATTTGGGTTTTGTTTGGCCAACTTGATCTATTTATCTTGCAATGGGAAGAGGTGCTTTGTAGTGGGTTCAGTCTTATGGTGCTTGATCCCAGTGACAGAAGGGAAACCGACGCGTATGTATCGATGCTACTAAGGATAAAACGATGGGGTCTATCTCTACATAGATAGATATTTTCTACATCATGTCATCGTTCTTATTGCATTGCTCCGTTTTCCCATGAACTTAATACACTAGATGCATGCTGGATAGCGGTCGATGTGTGGAGTAATAGTAGTAGATCCAGGCAGGAGTCGGTCTACTAATCTTGAACATGATGCCTATGTAATGATCATTGCATGGATATCGTCATGAGTATTTGAAGTTCTATCAATTGCCCAATAGTAATTTGTTTACCCACTGTTTGTTATTTTTCTCAAGACAAGCCACTAGTGAAACCTACGGCCCCCGGGTCTCTTTCTCATATTTTTTGCCTTTGTGATCTATTTCCCTTTGCTTTTATTTTCAGATCTATTAAACCAAAAATACAAAAATACCTTGATGCAATTTATTTTCTTTGGCGTTCGATCTATCAATATTTACAACTTTCTCCCATCTGCGTGCCAATTTCTGGCATCGTTACCCGAAAGGGATTGACAACCCCTTTAACATGCCGGGTTGCGAGTATTGGTTATTTGTGTGCAGGGGCTGTTTACGTGTGTTGCTTGGTTCTCCTACTGCTTCGATAATCTTTGTTTCATATCTGAGGGAAATACTGATACGTCTCCAACATATCTGTAATTTTTGATTGTTCCATGTTATTATATTATCTGTTTTGGATGTTAATGGGCTTATTTATACACTTTTATATTATTTTTGGGACTAACCTACTGACCCAAGGCACAGTGCAAATTGATGTTTTTTTGCCTATTTTAGTGTTTCACGGAAAAGGAATATAAAACGGAATCCAAACGGAATGAAACCTTCGAGAGAGTTAGTTTTGGAACAAACATGATCCAGGGGACTTGGAGTGGATGTCAAGAAATCAACAAGGAGGCCACGAGGCAGGGAGGCACGCCTGCCCCCCCCCCTGGGCGCCCCCACCCTCGTGGGCCCCTCACTCCTCCACCGACCTACTTCTTCCTCCTATATATATATATATATATATATATATATATATATATATATATATATATATATATATATCCATATACCCCGAAAACATCCAGGAGCACCACAAAACCCTATTTCCACCGCCGCAACCTTCTGTACCCAAGAGCTCCCATCTTGGGGCCTTTTCCGGAGCTCCGTCGGAGGGGGAATCGATCACAGAGGGCTTCTACATCAACACCATAGCCTCTTCGATGATGTGTGAGTAGTTTACCACAGACCTTCGGGTCCATAGTTATTAGATAGATGGCTTCTTCTCTCTCTTTGGATCTCAATACAATGTTCTCCTCGATCTTCTTGGAGATCTATTTGATGTAACTCTTTTTGCGGTGTGTTTGTCGAGATCCGATGAATTGTTGGTTTATGATTGAGTTTATCTATGAACAATATTTGATCCTTCTCTGAAATCTTCTATGTATGATTGGCTATCTTTGAAGTCTCTTCGAATTATCAGTTTGGTTTGGCCTACTAGATTGATCTTACTTGCAATGGGAGAAGTGCGTAGCTTTGGGTTCAATCTTGTGGTGTCCTTTCCCAGTGATAGCAGGGGCAGCAAGGCACATATTGTATTGTTTCCATCGAGGATAAAAATATGGGGTTTATATCATATTGCTTGAGTTTATCCCTCTACATCATGTCATCTTGCCTAATGTGTTACTCTGTTCTTATGAACTTAATACTCTAGATGCATGCTCGATAGCGGTCGATGTGTGGAGTAATAGTAGTAGATGCAGAATCGTTTTGGTCTACTTTGTCGTGGACGTGATGCCTATGTACATGATCATGCCTATATATTCTTATAATTATGAACTTTTCTATCAATTGCTCGACAGTAATTTGTTCACTCGCCGTAATACTTTTGTTATCTTGAGAGAAGCCACTAGTGAAACCTATGGCCCCCGGGTCTATCTTATATCATTTAAGTTTCCAATCTATTTTATTTTGCAATCTTTACTTTCAATCTATATCATAAAAATACCAAAAATATTTATCTTATTATTATTATCTCTATCAGATCTCACTCTCGTAAGTGACCGTGAAGGGCTTGACAATTATCACGTTGGTTGCGAGGTTCTTATTTGTTTGTGTGGGTACGAGGGACTTGCGTGTAGTCTCCAATTGGATTGATACATTGGTTCTCAAAAACTGAGGGAAATACTTACGCTACTTTGATGCATCATCCTTTCCTCTTCAAAGGAAAACCAACGCAGTGCTCAAGTTCTAGCAGGAAGGATTTCTGGCGCCATTGCCGGGGAGATCTACTCACAAGTCAAGACATACCAAGTACCCATCACAAACTCTTATCCCTTGCATTACATTATTTGCCATTTGCCTCTCGTTTTCCTCTCCCCCACTTCACCCTTGCCGTTTTATTCGCCCTCTTTTCCATTCGCCTCTTTTTGTTTGCCTCTTGCTTGCTTGTGTGTTGGATTGTTTGTCACAATGGCTCAAGATAATACTAAATTGTGTGATTTTTCCAATACCAACAATAATGATTTTATTAGCACTCCGATTGCTCCTCTTACCGATGCTGAATCTTGTGAAATTAATACTGCTTTGCTGAATCTTGTCATGAAAGATCCATTCTCTGGCCTTCCTAGTGAAGATGCCGCTACCCATCTAAACAACTTTGTTGATTTGTGTGATATGCAAAAGAAGAAAGATGTGGATAATGATATTGTTAAATTGTAGCTATTTCCATTTTCGCTTAGAGATCATGCTAAAACTTGGTTTTCGTCTTCGCCTAAAAATAGTATTGATTCTTGGAACAAGTGCAAAGATGCTTTTATCTCTAAGTGTTTTCCTCCCGCTAAGATCATCTCTCTTAGAAACGATATTATGAACTTTAAGCAACTAGATCGTGAGCATGTTGCACAAGCATGGTAGAGGATGAAATTAATGATTCGTAATTGCCCTACTCAAGGTTTGAATTTATGGATGATCATACAAAATTCTTATGCTGGATTGAATTTTGCTTCCAGAAATCTTTTAGATTCAGTCGCAGGAGGCACTTTTATGGAAATTACTTTAGGAGAAGCTACCAAGCTCCTAGATAACATTATGGTTAATTATTCTCAATGGCACACCGAAAGATCTACTAGTAAAAAGGTTCATGCTATAGAAGAAATTAATGTTTTGAGTGGAAAGATGGATGAACTTATAAAATTGTTTGCTAATAAGAGTGTTTCTTTTGATCCTAATGATATGCCTTTGTCTACTTTGATTGAGAATAATAATGAATCAATGGATGTGAATTTTGTTGGTAGGAACAATTTTGGTAACAACGCGTATAGAGGAAACTTTAATCATAGGCCTGTTCCTAGTAATTCCTCTAATAATTATGGTAATTCCTACAACAATTCTTATGGAACTTATAATAAGATGCCCTCTGATTTTGAATCTAGTATTAAAGAATTTATTAGTTCGCAAAAGAGTTTCAATGCTTTGATTGAAGAAAAATTGTCTAAGATTGATGAATTGGCTAGGAACGTGGATAGAATTTCTCTTGATGTTGATTCTTTGAAACTTAGATCTATTCCACCTAAGCATGATATCAATGAGTCTCTCAAAGCCATGAGAATTTCCATTGATGAGTGCAAAGAAAGAACCGCTAGGATGCGTGCAAAAAAGATTGCTTTATAAAAGCGTGTTCTTCTAGTTTTGATGATAATAAGGATGAAGATCTAAATGTGATTGATGTGTCTCCTATTAAATCTTTGTTTTGCAATATGAATCTTGATAATGATGGGACTGGAAATGAGTCAACTTTAGTTAAAAGGCGTCCCAATGATTCGGAGTTTTTAGATCTTGATGCAAAAATTGGTAAAAGTGGGATTGGAGAGGTCAAAACTTTACATAGCAATGAACCCACTATTTTGGATTTCAAGGAATTTAATTATGATAATTGCTCTTTGATAGATTGTATTTCCTTGTTGCAATCCGTGCTAAATTCTCCACATGCTTATAGTCAAAATAAAGTTTTTACCAAACATATCATTGATGCTTTAATGAAATCTTATGAAGAAAAGCTTGAATTAGAAGTTTCAATCCCTAGAAAACTTCATGATGAGTGGGAACCTACTATTAAAATTAAAATTAAAGATCATGAATGTTATGCTTTATGTGATTTGGGTGCTAGCGTTTCCACGATTCCAAAAACTTTGTGTGATGTGTTAGGTTTCCGTGAATTTGATGATTGTTCTTTAAATTTGCATCTTGCAGATTCCTATTAAGAAACCTATGGGAAGGATTACTGATGTTCTTATTGTTGCAAATAGGAATTATGTGCCCGTAGATTTCATTGTTCTTGATATTGATTGCAATCCTACATGTCCTATTATTCTTGGTAGACCTTTCCTTAGAACGATAGGTGCAATTATTGATATGAAAGAAGGGAATATTAGATTACAATTTCCGTTAAGGAAAGGCATGGAACAATTTCCTAGAAAGAAAATTAAATTACCTTATGAATCTATTATGAGAGCTACTTATGGATTGCATACCAAAGATGACAATACCTAAATCTATTCTTGCTTTTATGCCTAGCTAGGGGCGTTAAACGCTAGCGCTTATTGGGAGGCAACCCCATTTAAATTTTGTTCCTTGCTTTTTGCTCATGTTTAGTAATAAATAATTAATCTAGCCTCTGTTTAGATGTGGTTTTATACTTTTAATTAGTGTTCGTGCCAAGTAGAACCTTTGGGAAGACTTGGGGAAGTTTTAGAGATCTTGCTGTAAAAAACAGAAACTTTAGCGCTCACGAGATTTGCTGCCATTTTTTACTGGAGAGTGCAATTAGGTTGATTCTTTTTGAAGATGATTAGTAGACAAATTCCTCACGTCGACCAATTTATTTCAGAATTTTTAGGGTTACATAAGTATTCGAAACCTACAGACTAATACAGACTGTTCTGTTTTTGACAGATTCTGTCTTTCGTGTGTTGTTTGCTTATTTTGATGCATCTATGGCTAGTATCGGAGGGTATGAACTATAGAGAAGTTGGAATACAGTAGGTTTAACACCGATATAAATAAAGAATGAGTTCATTACAGTACCTTAAGTGGTGGTTTGTTTTCTTATACTAACGGAGCTCACGAGATTTTCTGTTGAGTTTTGTGTTGTGAAGTTTTCAAGTTTTGGGTAAAGATTTGATGGATTATGGAACAAGGAGTGGCAAGAGACTAAGCTTGGGGATTCCCAAGGCACTCCAAGGTAAAATTCAAGTACAACCAAAAGCCTAAGCTTGGGTATGCCCCGGAAGGCATCCCCTCTTTCGTCTTCTTCCATCGGTAACTTTACTTGATCCTATATTTTTATTCACCACATGATATGTGTTTTGCTTGAAGCGTCTTGTATGATTTGAGTCTTTATTTTTTAGTTTACCACAATCATCCTTGTTGTACACACCTTTTGGGAGAGACACACATGAATTAGAATTTATTAGAATACTCTATGTGCTTCACTTATATCTTTTGAGCTAGATAATTTTACTCTAGTGCTTCACTTATATCTTTTAGAGCACGGTGATGGTTTTATTTTATAGAGATTATTGATCTTTCATGCTTCACTTATATTATTTTGAGAGTCCTTTAGAACAGCATGGTAATTTGCTTTGGTTATGAAATTAGTCCTAATATGATAGGCATCCAAGATGGGTATAATAAAAACTATCATAGAAAGTGCATTGAATACTATGAGAAGTTTGATACTTGATAATTGTTTTGAGATATAAAGATGGTGATATTAAAGCGTGCTAGTTGAGTAGTTGTGAATTTGAGAAATACTTGTGTTAAAGATTGTAAGTCCCGTAGCATGCGCGTATGGTAACCGTTGTGTAACAAATTTGAAACATGAGGTGTTCTTTGATTGTCTTCCTTATGAGTGGCGGTCGGGGACGAGCGATGGTCTTTTCCTACCAATCTATCCCCCTAGGAGCATGTATGTAATGCTTGGTTTTTGATGACTTGTAGATTTTTGCAATAAGTATGTGAGTTCTTTATGACTAATGTTGAGTCCATGGATTATACGCACTCTCACCCTTCCATCATTGCTAGCCTCTTCGGTATCGTGCATTGCCCTTTCTCACCTTGAGAGTTGGTGCAAACTTCGCCGGTGCATCCAAACCCCGTGATATGATACGCTCTGTCACACATAAGTCTCCTTATATCTTCCTCAAAACAGCCACCATACCTACCTATTATGGCATTTCCATAGTCATTCCGAGATATATTGCCATGCAACTTTCCACCGTTTCATTTATGACACGCTTCATCACTGTCATATTGCTTTGCATGATCATGTAGTTGACATCGTATTTGTGGCAAAGCCACCATGCATAATTTATCATACATGTCACTCTTGATTCATTGCCCTTCCCGGTACACCACCGGAGGCATTCATAGTCATATTTTGTTCTAGTATCGAGTTGTAATCATTGAGTTGTAAATAAATAGAAGTGTGATGATCATCATTAATAGAGCATTGTCTCAAATAAAAAATAAAAAAAGAAAGGCCAAATAAAAAAGGAAGGCCCCAAAAAAGGGAAAATAAAATGACAATGCTACTATCCTCTTTTTCCACACTTGTGCTTCAAAGTAGCACTATAATCTTTATGATAAAGAGTCTCGTGTTTTCTTACTTTCATATACTAGTGGGAATTTTTCATTACAGGACTTGGCTTGTATATTCTAACAACTAGTTGAGCCGTTGGGCCAAATGGCGCAGAGACCCACAAAAGTCATGTTGTCGATGAAAATAGTTTCATTTTGCAAGGACATATTTGATATTGCTAATATAAAGACCATGTGTTAAAATCATGCTATATTGAAAATATGTTTATCATGCTGAGAAATCTGAGTTAAAAAATCTATAACATGCATAGACCAACGAAGGAAGCATTTAGTTAAAAAATATGGTTATCACCATGAGAAATCTGAGTTTGAAAAAAAAAACATGTTTGTATATGAAAGCATAGGTATTTGAAAGGTCCAGGAACAATTCTTTGTGTGGCATGTTCGGAGTCGCGCATGCATCCATCGTGCCTATTTATCCATGTTTCTTCCTCAGTTCCTCATTTGGGCGAGAGAAGAACACTCAACTGGTGAGATTTCTCTTGTCCTATTATTTGGGATTTCTCTGCATGCATGGTTACACATATGGCCCATTACACCAACCACCACAATGTCCATTTCAAACACAAAGTGTTTTGAAAATTAAATTATGTTTTACCAAGGAGGAACAGTCCAGATTTGAAATAGCAGATGCAACTACTTTACCAATTCAAACTCTTTAGCAACCATTTATGATTATGATGTCTAATGGCACAAGGTGTCAATTTAGACTAAAGAGTTACTTGAAATGTGTTTCATTTGTTCTTTACAAAGTGCTAGATACAATTTCACTGCACATAAGAATTTTGAAGCTCGATTAAAAAGGTAATTTCATTCATACAAACCATAACTAAACAACGTGAATGTAAATATATATGACTGGGTCATACTTCCTAATACAAAAGCAAGCAACGGACTGGTAATAGGTAGGCCTATTTTAGAGAGATTGTGGTAAATTATAGTTCATTATTACATGCAAAATGTTTTTGCTTCGGAGCAGAACACTGGTCTATCTTTGTCTTCATATCCTTTTCTTCTCAGAGCTGGTGTGATGCCTTGCTCCTATTCATGGATCTTGACCTACAATTTTTTAACAAACTAAATTAGTTATTTATTCAATGGGAAATCTGAAGTCGGGATTACTTCGCCAATATTGTTAGCAAGTTTATGAGGGAAAAGAAAGCAATGTAACTTCCAAAAGTGAAGGTAAGAATTTAGTACATAGTAGTGTAGCTGAGAAAGTAGGAACATGAGCTGCGACATGTTTCAGAAAAATGGTCGAGGTTCCCTGATCCTAGTAACATGAGCTGCGATTATTTTGCCAGGGACTCATGGCTGTATATAACTTTCACAAGCAACATCCCATATGTGACAACCTACCTTTGATCACAAAGCTATATGATCTATATAATGGAGAAAAATGGAGCTTTCAATAACCTGCATACCTATTTTTCCCAAAGCAAACCTAAGAATGAAGTACACAGTATTGTAACTAGGAAAGTAGGAAAATTAAATCATATACTCTGAAACATATTGCAGAAAGAGAAGTGTGAAGCACGCTTCCTTGAAATTTGGACACAATCAGACATTCATTTTTTTTGAGCCTGCTATATATCTATGGGGAAGCATGGATAAGAAAAGATAGAAATTTAGAAAATGTATGCAAATTCACATATTTTTCTAAAATCCCATGGAAATGTGTGGGTCCACTTGGTCTATCAGGACGGTGTATTTCAAAAAATCAAGTCAGGCAGCTAATAGTTTGGATAGAACCTCTATAGATAGTAGAAAGCAACATCCAACGATTCGACTGTACAGACTAAAAAGTTCGCCAGGAAATGAGAAGAGCCAGCAAAATAGACTAAGTTACAGAAGAAGCACCTGAAATAAAATAGTGGCAGTTAGTTTGGCAAGAAACCTGCATATATTTGAGTGCAATTCGCGTCCTCTAGGCCATCGTTCTCACGCATTTTTTCCTAGTAAGTAGAAAGCATATAACTCCGCCTATGTCTTCTAGGCATAGCCGGTCCCAAGCCCGGGTAAAGGAGGAGGGTTGTGATAGGCTTGGCGAGCCAACGTAAAAACTAGCCAGTCCCATAGGTATGAAACCCATTTGAGCGAGAATAGTACTAGGATGGGTGACCTCCTAGGAAGTCCTCGTGAAAGGGTTTCATATCTAAGGGTTGTGATAGGCTTGGCGAGCCAACGTAAAAACTAGCCAGTCTTTTGGGTATGAAACCCATTTGGGCGAGAGTAGTACTAGGATGGGTGACCTCCTGGGAAGTCCTCGTGAAAGGGTTTCATATCTAGCCTACCCCAACTTGTTTGGGATAAAAGGCTTCGTAAGTAAGTAAGTAGAAAGCAAAGATAGAGTATGAAAAGGGGATACATATTACACAACTAGTAGTTTCAGAGCTTTAGAAGGCCGTCCAGTTTTAGATAGTATGCTTTCACCTATGCAGAACTGGACGTTGTACTACTTATTTTAGAGTCAAGACATATTTCAATCTCTAAATGAAACCTGACACGAATCATCTGCTACTCTAGAAATTTGATTTATCACGGCTAACCAACATGGAACGATCATCTGACTTTCTGGCTATACTAACGTGTAAATATTTGGCAGGTATAGACTCGTTCAAGTTGACTGCAAAAGCAATGAAGGTTGTTGTAGCTAGATAAATGACTCGTTCAAGTTGACCGCCAAATTTTTGTTAGGAAGTGGATGCCTACTAATAGCGCATCTCGGGGAATCACAGTGAGAATTAAAGGCCTGGAGAAATGCAAAACGGCAAGATAAAATTCAGACATTGGCATAGAAAGAAACTAATAGGAAAACATGCACCATCAATCACTCACCATAAGGACAGCAACTGGACAATAGCTGAGCTGCGGTAGATGGTTACCAAGTAATGAACGGAAGGAAAATCACTACAAAATAACCATGAGAACACCAAACTATCTGCAAACATGAAGGCTCTTTCTTGGATTAGACAGGACGAGTACGCCATGATAATCCAAAGAACAAAAAGATGGATTTAAATTTATAGAGCAATGCTAGGAAGATATTGTCTTGAACAACAGAAAGTAAGAAAACAATAAAGCAAGCAACAAACCTGCAAAAAATATCCTCCAAGTTTTGCGTGAAAATCCATCGAATATATCCTCGATCGCATATGTCTCTGTCAAGGTACTCTACAGGAAGGTTCTCCAAAAAACAGAGTAACATTGTTTTTCCTTTTTGAGAGTTTGATAGCAAACCTGCAATGTATCAAAAAGGGATTAGAATTGATAAGAAAATAAATCTCTGCTATTTTATAGTCGAAGAACATGCTTCAATCGACAAAAATACAAAAACATTGAAATTTGATGGTGTAAGGAACCTGCAGTGATATACTGAGCCATAAACTACTTTGCAATGATATACTGAACCATAAACCTGAAGCTCTACTTTGATGCCAATAAATTTATAACTGGGAAAGTAGGAAAATGAAATCATATACTCTAAATCATATTGTAGAAACAGAAGCGTGAAGCACACTTCCTTGAAATTTGAACACAAGTGAACATTCATTTAGCATACAGAGGTAACATAAACTTAAGCAAGACTATTTAATTGATCATGGTACATGGTGGATTTTTTATAATTGATATTCCGCTGGAAGTGGATAAGTTCTGTAGATATTCGGATGCTCATTTTCAGTAGTCATATAAATCGACCTGATTTCCCAGCTTAGACGTTTCAGACATGTCTCACAATATGATGTGACCATGGGTTCAATCCCATGTTCAATTATGTACGAAGAGAGGCCCCATTTGGAAACATGTAAGCACAATCAAATGCCTGGGCACATAGTTCTGTTTACAAAGCTATTTGCAGGTTTGAATGCGTTGCAGCAAGATGGCATGATAATCTATAGTAACCAAGAATGTTCGAAAAACAAGATAGAAAATCATAGCAGAGGAACTGAGCAAATCAGTTAAGCGCGATATGTAAGACATGACTGACATGATGGAACAAGATGCATGAATGGCAAGTAAATACTACTACCACATGATGTAGAGAAGGAGAGCACGACGTTTTAAGCATATAGTAATATGAATGGAGCTCACGGGAATATGGCGCGATGACTGGCTGTCTTCACTTCCTGTAAAACAATTATGATTTCCATCAGATAAAGGAGAAAGCTACTTACAAACCTACAGTAGAGATGCTACATAATGTAAGCTCAAAAGAACACAAGCTTTCAAGTTAATGTAATGATCAGGCCAAGACTCTGCACCTATCATCATCACAACTGTGGACATACGATGTGCTGTGTATTTTTAGATCTTTCATTCAAATAATGTGTAGCACTGGCAGACATACAAAGGCTGACCCATGTTATTTCAGTCTTATGACTTTTACTTTAGCAGAACACTCATTTGGTCAATCTTGGTCGAAGAGCACCGAAACAATTTTAGGAACATCCATTAAGAAAATAGTAACAATAGCAGCACAGTCAGGCATATAAATTGGTGAGTAAAACATATCTTGTTTGGATTATTCTACCAGGATAGATAATAAAACTTCACCTGCCATGTCCTTTTTCAGCATAGTGCCAATATATACTTCAAAAAAGCATTGGACTACCATATTGTCTAATAGATTCTGGGATCCCTGAGGAACGTGGTCTTCTATGTCAGATCTGCACACCTCAAGTTTAAAAATACAAATATTAGCAAAGTAAAATATGAGTGAGGAGGAAGTGAGGGAGAGAAAGAGTGGAGCACCAAGTTCGCCGCTGGCCTGCATCGCTCGAGCCACCTCCAACAGGCACGTGTTGTTCTCCTTGTACTCCAGATGCACGAGACATCCATTGGAGGAGACATGAGCTCCTGCTTCCTCTCGCCTTCCCACACCGCCTGTTCACCTCGAGCTCCTTGCCCGGCGGGGGGTGGAGGCAGAGGTGGCACCTCATGATGCAGAGGAGACGACGACGCGGTGGCGCGACAAGTCGACCCGCCGGCCGCCGGCAGGTGCGCGAGGCCTCACCCTGCCCCTTACCCCCACCCGTTGTTGCTTGACTTCCTCACCGGCCTCCTCCTTCCCCTTGTCGTTGCATCCTACCCCACACCTGCACCGCGATGACCCTGCCGGCGCTGCTCCCCCACGACGATACGTCCGATCTGGATCGACGGCAACATGGAAGAGGACAGGAGGAGGTAAGCAGAGGAGAAGGTCGGCGGTGGATCAACGACGACGTGGTAGAGGAGAGGAGGAGGCGAGTGGAGAGACAAGGCCGGCGGCTGCAGGTGAGGAGAGGATGAGGGAGAGAGGGAGGGGTGTGGCAGCTTGTGGGGATGGAGGGGAAGGAGAAAGAGCGCTAGGGTTCGTTTGGCGGGTCGGGTGGGTGTAGGGCGAGAAGCAGGCGATTGGGTGCGGAGCGTGCCGAGCTCATTGGGCAAAACCTGGTGCACCCGGAAACAGCCAATCCAGCCAACAAGAGCCCGGTGTGAGCCCACTTGTCATTGGACAACTAAAACAACTGCGAGGTGAAAATCGGGTTTAACCGCGAGGTAAAGATCTGACGGTCCAGACATGCTAGAAAGCTAAATCCGATGGCCGACGAAGGCCCAATTGAGGGAGCTTTCTGGAGAAGAGTTGGCTAGCCTCTTTATTGGTTTAAATAGGCTTCCTCAAATGCTCTAGGTATTCATGAGAAAGCAAGTTGAATGCATAACCACTTAGTTTCTTTTGTTGAGTTTTCATACATTTATAGCTCTAGTGCGTCCGTTGCATGGCAATCCCTAATCTTTGCATTGACATTAATTGATGGGCATCTCCCTATCCCATTGATTAGTCGCGTCAATGTGAGACTTTCTTTTTTTTGTCTTATCCACATAACCCCATCATCATATTCTATTTCATCCATAGTGCTATATCCATGGCTCACGCTCATGTATTGCGTGAAAGTTGAAAAAAGTTTGAGATTGCTTAAGTATGAAACAATTACTTGGCTTGTTATCGGGTTGTGCATGATGAGAGCATTCTTGTGTGATGAAAATGGAGCATGACCAAACTATATGATTTTGTAGGGATGAACTTTCTTTTGCCATGTTATTTTGAGAAGACATGATTGTTTAGTTAGTATGCTTGAAGTATTATTATTTTTATGTTAATATTAAACTTTTGTTTTGAATATTTCAAATCTGAATATTCATGTCACAATAAAGAAAATTATATTGAGAATTATACTAGGTAGCATTCCACATCTAAAATTCTGTTTTTTATCATATACCTACTCGAGGACGAGCGGGAATTAAGCTTGGAGATGCTTGATACGTCTCCAACGTATTTATAATTTTTTATTGCTCCATGCTATTATATTATCTATTTTGGATGTTAATGGACTTATTTATACATTTTTATATTATTTTTGGGACTAACCTACTAATCCAAGGCCCAGTGCAATTTGCTGTTTTTTTGCCTATTTCAGTGTTTCGCAGAAAAAGAATATCAAACGGAATCCAAACGGAATGAAACTTTCGGGAGAGTTATTTTTGGAACAAATGTGAACCAGGTGACTTGAAATGGACGTCAAGAAATCAACGAGGAGGCCACGAGGCAGGGAGGCGCGCCTGCCCCCCTGGGCGCGCCCCCACCCTCGTGACTCCACCGACCTACTTCTTCCTCCTATATATATCCATATACCCAGAAAACATCGAGGAGCACCACGAAACCCTATTTCCACCGTCACAACCTTCTGTACCCAAGAGATCCCATCTTGGGGCCCTTTCCGGAGCTCCGCCGGAGGGGGAATCGATCACGGAGGGCTTCTACATCAACACCATAGCCTCTCCGATGATGTGTGAGTAGTTTACCACAGACCTTCGAGTCCATAGTTATTAGCTACATGGCTTCTTCTCTCTCTTTGGATCTCAATACAAGGTTCTCCTCGATCTTCTTGGAGATCTATTTGGTGTAACTCTTTTTGCGGTGTGTTCGTCGAGATCCGATGAATTGTGGGTTTATGATCAAGTTTATCTATGAACAATATTTGATTCTTCTCTAAAATCTTTTATGTATGATTGGTTATCTTTATAAGTCTCTTCGAATTATCAGTTTTGTTTGGCCTACTAGATTGATCTTTCTTGCAATGGGAGAAGTGCATAGCTTTGGGTTCAGTCTTGCGGTGTCATTTCCCAGTGACAGCAGGGGCAGCAAGGCACATATTGTATTGTTGCCATCGAGGATAAAAAGATGGGGTTTATATCATATTGCTTGAGTTTATCCCTCTACATCATGTCATCTTGCCTAATGCGTTACTCTGTTCTTATGAACTTAATACTCTAGATGCATACTGGATAGCGGTCGATGTGTGGAGTAATAGTAGTAGATGCAGAATCGTTTCGGTCTACTTGTCGCGGACGTGATGCCTATATACATGATCATGCCTAGATATTCTCATAATTATGCACTTTTCTATCAATTGCTGGACATTAATTTGTTCACTCACCGTAATACTTATGCTATCTCGAGAGAATCCACTAGTGAAACCTATGGCCCCCGGGTCTATCTTTTATCATATAAGTTTCCAATCTATTTTATTTTGCAATCTTTACTTTCAATCTATATCATAAAAATATCAAAAATATTTATCTTATTATTATTATCTCTATCAAATCTCACTCTCATAAGTGACCGTGAAGGGCTTGACAACCCCTTTATCGCGTTGGTTGTGAGGTTCTTATTTGTTTGTGTAGGTACGAGAGACTTGCGTGTAGTCTGGATTGATACCTTGGTTCTCAAAAACTGAGGGAAATACTTACGCTACTTTGCTGCATCACCCTCTCCTCTTCAAGGAAAAACCAATGCAGTGCTCGAGAGGTAGCAAATACCTACCGCCGTTGTGCTGCATCATCCCTTCCTCTTTGGGGAAATACCGACGTAATTTCAAGCGACATCACGCGCCTGCGCTTGAAAGCACAAGTGCTCCTTGGGTGATTTTGGTAATTAATGTCAACATATCTCTTGTTGGACTAATACTTTTATCTCGTATATTTCAGAAAGTTCAGCAAAGGCATGGAATGGACAAGAGGATGTGGAACCCCTTCAAGAATCTAAGGACAAGGATTGGCAAAAGCTCAAGACTCTACATTTTCAGTTCAGTGATCCAAGATCACATTGAGTCCATAGGAAAGTCAATACTATTAAAAGGGGATGAGGTGTTGCTTAATGGCTTGCTTGCTCAAAGTGCTTAGTGATATGCTCCAAAAGCCCTCGACCACTCTCTCATTTCCACATATGTCCCAAAAGTCAAACTCGGCCCCACCGATTTGATCTATCCGGTGCCACCGAGTTCACTTGACATAGCCACTGCTAGAAACCCTAGACACTTCGGTCTTACCGATGGGATCTCGATATCACCGAGATGGGCTTGCAAACTCTCTGTTGCCTGTTGCAATTATTTCGGTCTCACCGAGATAAGCAATCGGTCCCACCAAATTTGCTTGACCAACTCTCTGTTTTGCTTATTACCAAAATCGGTCTCACCGAGTTTGTGTAATCGGTCAAACTAAGTTGAGGTTTTACCCTAACCCTATCACATCGGTCCCACCAAGTTGATCATATTGGTCCCACTGAAAAGTCTAACATTCACATTTTGAACTGAATCGGTCTGATCGAGTTTGGTGAATTGTGTGTACCGGCTAGATTTTGTGTGGAGGCTATATATATCCCTCCACCCTTCCTCCATTCATTAGGAGAGCCATCAGAACATGCCTACACTTCCAGCATTCATTTTCTGAGAGAGAACCGCCTACTCATGTGTTGAGATCAAGATATTCCATTCCAACCACAAGAATCTTGATCTTCAGCCTTCCCCAAGTTGCTTTCCACTCAAATCATCTTTCCACCATAGCCAAATCTGTGAGAGAGAGTTGAGTGTTGGGGAGACTATCATTTGAAGCACAAGAGCAAGGAATTCATCATCAACACACCAGCTATTACCTTTTGGAGAGTGGTGTCCCCTAGATTGGTTAGGTGTCACTTGGGAGCCTCCGTCAAGATTGTGGAGTTGAACCAAGGAGTTTGTAAGGGTAAGGAGATCGCCTACTTCGTGAAGATCTACCCAAGTGAGGCAAGTCCTTCATGGGTGATGGCCATGGTGGGATAGACAAAGGCTGCTTCTTCGTGGACCCTTCGTGGGTGGAGCTCTTTGTGGACTCGCGCAACCGTTACCCTTCGTGGGTTGAAGTCTCCATCAACGTGGATGTACGATAGCACCACCTATCGAAACCACGCCAGAAATCTCCATGTCTCCAATTGTGTTTGCTCCCTCTAAACTTCAATCCCATCCCTTTACTTTCTTGCAAGTTGCATGCTTTACTTCCCAATGCTCATATACTCTTGCCATGCTTGCTTGAAATGTATTGTGAATGTTTAAACTTGTGCTAAAACTCCACCTTAACTTAAAGAAATTAAAAAGTGATACTTTCTTTGTTGAGGATCTAATCACCCCCCCCCTCTATACATCTCTTCTCGTTCCTACAGCGCTACCGATGATGACGGCTCAACCGAGGTCCTCTTGATGGATCACCACGCCTGGGTCTTTGCCGTCGCGCCGGTGGTGGTAGGGCAGCCATCAGCCGCCATGGTTGGGAAGTATCTCTTCGTTTTGCTGGGGAACCTCAACCTGGTTGCCTCCTTCTCCATCTTTCTTTTTTCACTGGGACTAATTTCTATGTTTCTTGGTGGGATGGCGAGGTTGTCAAATCCCTAGCACTCACCACAGCACGGCGGCGGCTACCTGCACCACCTCGCCGTTCATTGTTATGGAAGCGTGATGTGATGAGCTTCTCCTGGCGGCTTTGAGGTGAAGCCAGGGGAGGAAGGGAGGGATGCATTGCCATGCTTGATCTTGACATCTTGTATTGATAGTTTGACATAGTGCTGGGTGACAGTGGGAAGCCTACTGGAATCAACTTTTGATGTTCGATCCCCTCTACTTCTTCAACATTGTTCAAATGATACACATTGTGCTTAGTATTTCATTTCCTAGGAATAAGGTCTGGAATATTTTCCGGCCAAAAGGTCTGCAATATAAATATATGGATGGTGACACTTTGACTAGTGGCCCGTGCGCTGATCACCCGGCAAGCGGGGCGTCGGCTAGGTTTGCTCAAGCAAACTCTCTTCCTGATTAACTTTTTGTGTCTCATGTTTCTTTCGTCCATCCAAACTTTGATTTCCATTATGGTGTACATGCCATGTGTTTGATGCAATGCACAAGAGGAATCATTGGGCTCAACGCTCTTTATTTTCTATGTACAAGGAGCCGAGGAGTACATCATGGACTCACTACAACACATGCCATTAACCTCCGTAGTCCATTATTGTAACTGATGTTCATATCAATTTACCATATGGAAGATTAAAGTTTCACTCTGCATCAAGATCTTTATGTGGTTCGTCCATAAAGAAGTCATCTTGACCAAAGATAATTTGATGAAAATAAATTGGGTTGGTAACCCCAGGTGCTGTTTTTGTGATCAAAACGAAACGATTAAACACCTCTTTCTCGAGTGTCCACTTGCAAAATTGTTATGATGGTCTATCCATATAGCTTTTAACATCCAACCTCCAATGAGCATAAACACGTTATTTGGAACGTGGCTTAATGGAGTAGACATACACAAAGCTAAACATATTCGGATAGGGATATGTGCTTTATTATGGGCTATATGGAACACTAGAAAGTTATGGGTTTTAATGGTACAACATTCACCAATTTTTTGTAGGTTATCTAAAGAGCTATAGCCTGGATTCGTATGTGGTCATTACTCACTCATGCAGACTACGTGGGGTCTATGGTTATTGGGTGCAACCGCTGGGAGATGGTAGCACGGGCTATCTTCAGCCGATTTGGATGGCGAGTTAATAATTGGCTAGGTGTGTAGGCATCGTAGCCTATTCTTTATCGTCGGATGTGGCACTTTATTGCCGGATTTTTAGCTTCCTTGGCTGTTAAGACTCTGTTTCGATTTCTAATAATATGGCTACACGCATCGACTGATGTAGAGGCCGGATGTATTGCACCTTTTCAAATAAAAATAAAAATTATGTTACAGGTAAAAATGTGTTGTCTCAAGAGCCATCAGAGTTGTTGGTTGCAGGTGAAGATTGAAGGTGAAGATTGAAGGCCATCAGAGTTGTTGATTACAGGTAAAAATGTATTGCACCTTCTCAACCCTTCTTATAGCGTTGTTAGTTGCAGGTGAAGATTGAAGGCCGTTCCTTGTTGGAACATCTTTTATTTACTTGTTGGGATATCATTATATTGCTATGTTATCTTAAATGCATCTATATACTTGGTAAAGGGTGGAAGGCTCGGCCTCTCGCCTAGTGTTTTGTTCCACTCTTGCTACCCTAGTTTCCGTCATATCGGTGTTATGTTCCTGGATTTTGCGTTCCTTACGCGGTTGGGTTATAATGGGAACCCCTTGATAGTTCGTCTTGATTAAAGCTTTTCCAGCAATGCCCAACCTTGGTTTTACCATTTTCCACCTAGCCTTTCTTTCCCTTGGGTTCTGCAGACTCAAGGGTCATCATTATTTTAACCCCCCGGGCCAGTGCTCCTCTGAGTGTTGGTCCAAACCGTCAGCCGCCGGTGGCTACCAGGGGCAACCCTGGGCTGGCCTACCGGAAGTTTGGACAATCTGAGTGTGCCCTGAGAAAGAGATATGTGCAGCTCCTATCGGGATTTGTCGGCACATTCGGGCGGTGTTGCTGGTCTTGTTTTAACCTGTCGAAGTGTCTTGAATTACCGAGATACCGAGTCTGATCGGAACGTCTTGGGAGGAGGTCTATTCCTTCGTTGACCGTGAGAGCTTGTCATGGGCTAAGTTGGGACTCCCCTACAGGGATTGAACTTTCGAAAGCCGTGCCCGCGGTTATGGGCAGATGGGAATTTGTTAATGTCCGGTTGTAGATAACTTGAACCTTAACTTAATTAAAATGAATCAACTGAGTGTGTTACCGTGATGGCCTCTTCTCGGCGGAGTCCGGGAAGTGGACACGGTGTTGGAGTAATGTTTGCGCAGGTTGCTCTCTAGTTTCTCGCTCACGCTTTGCCTCCTCTTCCGCTCTGTTTTGCGAATAAGTTAGCCACCATACTTGCTAGTCGCTTGCTGCAGCTCCACATATTTCTACCTTGCCATACCTATAAGCTTAAATAGTCTTGATCGCGAGGGTGCGAGATTGCTGAGTCCCTGTGGCTCACAGTTTACTATTACACCAGATGCAGGGCCTGATGATTCCGCTCCAGGAGACGCGTATGAGCTCAAGTGGGAGTTCGACGAAGACTCTCGACGTTACTATGTTTCCTTTCCCGATGATCAGTAGTGGTGCCCAGTTGGGGGTGAACGGGACCGTTATCGCATGTTGAGTTCTTTTTTATTTTGGCGCCGTAGTCCGGCCATGAGTGTTTGGATGATGTAATGTTATTTATGTACTTGATTGACGTGGCGAGTGTAAGCCAACTATGTTATCTCCCCTTTATTATTATATTACATTGGATGTTGTGAAGATTGCCTAACTTGCGACATATGCCTTCAATGCGATTATGCCTCTAAGTCGTGGCTCGACACGTGGGAGATATAGTCGCATCGAAGGTGTTACAAGTTGGTAATCAGAGCCTTCCCCGACCTTAGGAGCCCCATTACTTGATCGTTTTTAGCGGCCGAGTTGTGTCTAGAAAAATGTTTTGAGTCTTTTAGGAATTATATATCGTAGAGTTTAGGAATTCTTTTTACTTCCCAGTCTCCTCATCGCTCTGGTAAGGCATCCTGATGTAGAGTTTTGACTCTTCTCTTCTCAAATTTCACTAATTTTTTTTAGGATCACGCGGGTATCTTAGAATCGTTTCGATGGTTTTATGATGAGAACATTGTCTTGGTGCCTCGTGTCAGGGGTTTAGTGGAAGTGTCCCGGGGAGTTGAGCTCTGAGGTGTTGTCATCATAATTTTATCGTTGCAGTTCTGGAATACCTGAGTTTAGTACGCCGACATCAAAAATCTCTTTTATGCAGTTCGTTGTGAGATAACCTCGACGCCACCCAGCACTGGGGCGGGAGTTCGGGAGTATCGCCATAACTTGTATAACGGATGCTTTTCGAAGGTTGAGGTAGATGGTTTCTGAAGGTTTCTTGGTTATGTGTTGAAGGATGGATACAGCTGGATGTAGGATTTGCTAGTTTGGGTGAGATATTATGCTTCCCCTGTATCCCCAACACCTGATTGCATAACCGGAAAGGTTCGGGAGTTTCATAGGTGGGAATTCTAGTAGCTCTAGTTCTTCTTCCACGGATATTTGTTTGAGATTGGGATTTCTTACCGATTATTCGTTCTTGATCCGTAGCTTGTTGATTTATTTCTCTACCTTAATTCTACGTGGCTTCTCAATTTATGGATATGTGACCATTTCAAGAGAAATGCATTTGTTCATTTTGTTCGGATGTGAAGACTATATGTTGCAATTTTCATTCCGTTGGATTCAGCTTCAATATTTGTCTGTCTATGTGCTAATGGTGGTCAACCTCTTCAGGATGGCTCCTCCAACGCGCACGACTCCGAATCCTGATCCGCCACCACCTCCACCTCCTCCGGAGGCATGGCAAGCTGTGATGGCCGCAACCAATGCAAACACACAGTTGATCATGCAAATTCTTCAAGAGCGCAATCAAGGCAACCAAGGGAATCAAGGCAGCAATCAGAATCACTTTGCTTCACTCAACCAGTTCCTTAGTAACGGGCCAAAGACTTTCAGCAATTGTGTGGAGGCAACCGATGCTGACGATTGGCTTGTGGATCTGGGCAAGCATTTCGAGTGCAGTAACGTCAGGCCTGAGGACTTTGTTAAGTTCGCTTCCTTCCAACTCAAAGATCAAGCTGCAGAATGGTTCCAGCAGTACAAGGATTCCAGAGGTGGACGTGTTATCACTTGGGATGATTTCCGTCGAGATTTCTGAGCTCATCATATTCCTCAGAGCATGGTTGAAAGCAAGCGTGAGGAATTCCGCAATCTGAAGCAAGGCTCTTTGTCTGTCTATAACTACAACAAGTTGTTCCAGAAGCTCGCCCGCTTTGCCAAGCAGGACGTCCCTGATGAGAAGAGCATGATATATCAGTTCAGGGGTGGTCTCAGAGAAGAAATTCAGCTAGCTCTTGTTCTCTTCGAGCCCTTGAGATACGATGAGTTCTACAACATGGCACTGAAGCAAGAGGCTGCTCAGTTGAGGTGTGATGCTTCCAAGAAGCGAGTCAGAGATGTTACTCCTTCTTCCTCTACTCAAGTGGCCAAGCAGCAGAAGTATTGGCTTCCTCCTCCTCCGTTCCGTCAACCGTATCAGCAGAAGAGCAAAGGTGGCAGTGGTTCTTCCCACCCACCCAACCCTGGCTTTCAGAACAAGACTTCGTCTCAAGCTCCAAGATCGAGTGCTCCGTATCACCGTCCGCTTTCAGAGGTCACGTGCAACAAGTGCCAACAGAAGGGTCACTACGCCAACAAGTGTTTCAACCAGAGGCGTCTTCCTCCTCCTCCTCCTGTCAGATCGGCAAGTACAGCTATGGTCAAGCATAACCCCAAGCACGCCAAGGTCAACTTGATGAATGCAGCCCAGGCAGAGGACTCGTCAGATGTGATTATGGGTAACCTTCCTGTTAACGATGTTCCTGCAAAAGTTCTTTTTGACACTGGTGCATCGCATTGCTTCATCTCGAAATCTTTTGTATCTAAGCATGAGTTGACTTCCCAAGTTATGCATAAACCGTTAGCAGTTGTCTCTCCGGGTAAATGTTTGCTCGCTAATCACGAGATTCCGTATGTTTCTATCATGATGGGTGATTTCAAGTTTCTGGCTTCTCCGATGGTTCTGGGTAACTCGGATATTGATCTTATCCTCGGGATTGATTGGCTTTCTAAGCACAAGGCTCAGCTTGATTGTGCAGCCAGGCAGATTCAATTGACTCATTCGTCTGAGGATGTAATTGTCTTTGCCGCTCAGGATAATACCATCCGTCTGTTTTCTCTCAATGAGAAGGGTGAACTCGATGCCATCTCGCAAATTCCAGTTGTTTGCGAATATCAAGACGTCTTTCTAGAAGAGCTTCCAGGAATGCCTCCGCACCGGCCAGTTGAATTCGTTATTGATCTTGAGCCTGGCATGGAACCTGTGTGTAAACGTCCTTACAAGCTCGGACCTGAAGAGTTGAAGGAGCTGAAGAAGCAACTCGATATTCAAGAGAAAATGGGTCTCATCCGGCCTAGTTCTTCTCCGTGGGGTTGTGGTGTTCTTTTTGTGAAGAAGAAGGATGGAACGGACCGACTTTGTGTTGATTACCGTCCAGTGAACAAGAAGACCATCAAGAACAAATACCCACTTCCCAACATCAATGAGCTGTTCGAACAACTCAAAGGTGCCCAAGTATTCTCCAAGCTTGATCTCCGTATGGGTTATCATCAGATTCGAATCCCTGAGCAAGATATTCTCAAGACGGCTTTCAGGACAAGCTTTGGTTCATATGAATACACTGTCATGTCTTTTGGTCTCGTCAACGCCCCTCCGACGTTCTCTCGCATGATGAACTTCATCTTCAATGCCTACACCAATGACTTCGTTTTGGTCTATCTCGACGACATTCTGGTTTTCTCGAAGAACAAGGAAGATCATGCCAAGCACTTGCGTTTGGTTCTTGATAAGCTCAGGGAACATCAGTTCTACGCCAAGTTCTCCAAGTGTGAATTTTGGCTCAATGAGGTTCTTTATCTTGGTCATATCATCTCTGCCAAGGGCATTGCCGTGAATCCTGAGAAGGTGTCTGCAATTGTGAATTGGGAACCTCCTCAGAACATGAAGCAACTCCGCAGTTTTCTCGGTCTCGCAAGCTATTGCCGAAGATTCATTGAAAACTTTTCTAAGATCGCGAAGCCTCTCTCAAATCTTCTCCAGAAGCACGTCAAGTACGTTTGGTCTCCGGAGTGTGATATTGCTTTCAACACTTTGAAAGAGAAATTGCTCACTGCTCCAGTTCTGACTCCGCCTGATGAATCCAAGCCGTACGAGGTCTTTTGTGATGCCTCTCTCCAAGGTCTTGGCGCAGTATTGATGCAAGAGAAGAAAGTTGTTGCTTATACTTCTCGCCAGTTGAAGCCTAATGAGAAGAACTACCCCACTCATGATCTCGAGTTGGCGGCAGTTGTGCATGCTCTTTTGACTTGGAGACATCTTCTATTGGGAAGAAAAGTGGACATTTTCACTGATCACAAGAGTCTCAAGTACATCTTTACTCAGCCTAATCTCAACCTCAGGCAGACTCGATGGGTCGAAATGATTGAAGAGTATAATCCGAGTATTGAGTATACTCCAGGCAAGGCTAATGTGATTGCTGACGCTTTGAGCAGGAAAGCTTACTGCAACAGTCTTATTCTCAAGCCTTATCAACCCGAGCTTTGTGAAGCTTTTCGCAAACTTAACCTGCAAGTTGTTCCTCAAGGTTTCCTCGCTAACCTTCTAGTCTCTCCTACCTTGGAAGACCATATTCGCCAAGCCCAGCTTCTTGATGCTATGGTGAAAAAGGTGAAGATTGGGATTGCCAAGAGTCAACCCAAGTACAAGTGCTACCGCCTTGATGAAAAGGATACTCTCTTCTTCGAGGATCGTATTGTTGTACCCAAAGGTGACCTCCGTAAAGTGATCATGAACGAGGCTCACAATTCTCTCCTCTCCATCCACCCTGGGAGCACGAAGATGTATCAGGACCTTAAGCAAGCTTATTGGTGGACTCGAATGAAGCGCGAGATTGCTCAATTCGTGAATGAATGTGATGTCTGCAGAAGAGTGAAGGCAGAACACCAAAGGCCAGCAGGTCTCCTCCAACCTCTTGCCATTCCAGAATGGAAGTTTGACCACATTGAAATGGACTTCGTGACTGGGTTTCCAAATTCCAAGCGTGGCAATGATGCTATATTCGTTGTCATCGACAAACTCATCAAAGTGGCTCATTTTCTGCCTATCAAAGAGTCGATCACTGCAGCTCAATTGGCGGAACTCTATACCTCTCGTATTGTCTCTCTGCACGGTATTCCACAAGTGATCTCTTCAGACCGTGGCAGCATCTTTAGCTCGAAGTTTTGGGATTCTTTTCAGAAGGCCATGGGCACTAACATCCACTTCAGCACAGCATTCCATCCTCAAACTAGCGGTCAAGTCGAGCGTGTCAACCAGATTCTTGAAGATATGCTCAGGGCTTGTGTGATCTCCTTCGGCATGAAGTGGGAGGATTGTCTTCCTTATGCTGAATTCTCCTACAACAACAGTTTTCAAGCAAGTTCGGGCAAGGCCCCATTTGAAATTCTGTATGGCAGGAAGTGCCGTACCCCTCTCAACTAGTCCGAAACCGATGAACGTCAGCTTTTGGGTAATGACTTAATCACAGAGGCAGAAGAAATGTGCAAAGTCATTCGTGATAACCTCAAAGCAGCCCAATCCCGCCAGAAGAGCTACTATGATAGTAAGCACTGTGATTTGGCTTTTGAGATCGGAGATCATGTTTACCTCCACGTCTCTCCTATGAAAGGTACTCGTCGCTTCGGTATCAAAGGGAAGCTTGCCCCCAGATACGTGGGACCTTTCAAGATTGTCAGCAAGAGAGGCGACCTCGCCTATCAACTCGAGCTTCCTTCAAACTTTGCAAATGTTCATGACGTGTTCCATGTCTCTCAGCTTTGAAAGTGCTTCAAGACTCCCGACCGCACCGTCAACTTTGAGGACATTGAGCTCCAAGAAGATCTCTCTTATCGTGAGCATCGAGTTGCTATTCTCGAAGAGACTGAACGCAAGACTCGCAACAAGTCAATCAAATTTCTCAAAGTCAAGTGGTCACACCATCCCGACCATGAAGCTACCTGGGAACGCGAGGATCACCTCCGTTCTGAGTACCCGACGTTCTTTCAGTCCTAGATCTCGGGACGAGATCCTTTCGTAGTGGTGGAGTGTTGTAACACCCCGGATGTAACTTTCCCAATTTGTACTCCAACTCTTGCCGTTTCCGGTGTTAAGTTATATTTATTTTCTCGGGTTCGGGTTTTTGTCTCCGTGTGTTGTTGTCATTGTCATGCATCTCATATCATGTCATCATGTGCATTTCATTTGCATACATGTTTGTCTCATGCATTCGAGCATTTTCCCCGTTGTCCGTTTTGCATTCCGGCGCTTCGTTCTCCTCCGGTGGTCATTTCTAGCTTTCTTTCGTGTGTGAGGATTAAACATTTCTGGATTGGACCGAGACTTGCCAAGCGGCTTTGGTTTACTACCGGTAGACCGCCTGTGAAGTTTCGTACCATTTGGACTTCGTTTGATACTTCAACGATTAACCGAGGGACCGAAAAGGCCTCGTGTGTGTTGCAGACCAACACCCCTCCAATTTGGCCCAAAACCCACCTAACTCTGCTCCATCATCTAGATCGTTCGATCACAATCATGTGGCCAAAAACCGCACCTCATTTGGACTCTCCTAGCTCCCTCTATGCCTATAAATAGGTCCCCCTCGAAATATCCCGGATCCCGTCTCCCCGAAACCCTAAATCCCAGATCCGCGCCGGCCGGACACGTCCGCCCCGGCCGGACGCGTCCGCTCCGCCGCCCGCGCCAACCACCGCCCGCCACGTGGCATCGCGCCGCCGCCGCCGCCGAAGCCCGCTGCGGCCCGGGCCAGGCCCCCGCGGCCCACTCCCTCCGCCGCCGCGCGCCCGCGCCCTTCTCCTTGCTCCGCCGCCACCGAGCCGCCGCCGGCCGCCTTTGCCTCACCACGCCGCCGTGGGCGCCATTGCCAGCCCGCCGGAGCAAGCCGCCGGCCGCCCCGCGCCGCCCCGCGCCCGTCCTCCTCCGCCACTCGTCGCTGCGGCCGAGCCCGCTCGCCGCCGTTCAAGCCCGGCGCCGGCCGCCCTCGTCCTCACCTTCTCCTCGCCGGCCCGGCCGCCACCGACTCGTCGGTGAACAGTGCTCGCGCCGCCGCCTTGATTTGCGTGCAGATCTGGAAACCCTAGGTCGTTTTTTTTCTCTAACTCCCGAAATTGCAGATCCAAGTGCCTCTATTCGTAGCTCCGTAACTTTGCATCCGTAGCTCTAGGGATGGCAATGGGTAGGGTATGGGCGGGTACAACCTCCTTCTACCCAAATCCATACCCATAGAAACTTTCTATACCCACCCACTTCAATACCCATGGGCATAAACTGACACCCATACCCATACCCATCGGGTATCCTATACCCAATGGGTATCCATTGGATACAATATATAGCACGTATGTGGCCTCCTCCAGTGGGTGGCCTCTTGGAGGCATCAGGGGAGTATGAGCAGCGGTTGGCGGAAGACCGACGTAGTGGAAGGCGGTGGTGGGAATTGGGGATCGCTGGATCGAGTGTTCAACAAGAGTCTGGTAGCTAAGAGTCGATATTTCATCTTTTGAGGAGTTACATAGGACGTATGAGGAGTGGCGAGCAGGTGATTATGAGCCTATGAGCTATGACTTGTTTAAGGAATACAAGATTTAGGGTTGGACCATATGAGTTGGATGTTAACCTCACATGTTATAGGAGTTTTTTTTTCTGGGTATCCATTGGGTTACCCATGGGCACAATTTCTTACCCATGCCCTACCCATATATTTTGCGGGTATGGATACCCATTACCCGTGGGTAGAAAATCTCTTCAAGTCTTGCCCATACCCATTGTTTTCGGGTAGAGTACCCGTGGGTAGCCATACCCATGGGCAAAACTGCCATCCCTACGTAGCTCCGATTCATGCATATAGCATATCAAAATGTTCATTTCAGAGAGTACATCATTTCATTCCATTGTATCATTTTCATTTGAGCTCATCTTCATGCCTGAAATGTTGTTAGAAGAGGGCTACTTGAGATATTTGTCACATCTACTACTCCGTTTAGGTTTTTGTCATTTTTGCCATGATTAATGTGTGCATGATATGCCCTGATGCTCTACATGTGTTTTGTTAAGGGTTTTGTCATCTTTCCAGAGGTGCAACCCATGTATTTTTGTGATGTGTGTGGTGACTTGTGCAAGCTTGCAAAGTGGTGCACTTAGTAATTCTGTTTTCAGGGACTTAGCAATTCCACAAAGTCCTTGATCTGTTTATCTCATGTTGCCATATGTTCATGTTGTTTCCTAGTGATCCGTGCCTCTTTTGAGGATGATCAGTAAGGATGTTTTGTTAATATTGCAGTGCTCTATCCATACATGTCTTTGTTTGCAATTATGGAGCACCCTAGCTTGAGTCAATCGAGCTCTACTTTTGCTACTTTGTGAATCTGGGCAGATTGTCAACTTGTTTGCAATTTTGCCGATGATGTTGTAGTTGATCCGTGCATGCTATGCTATTGTTCTTGCCATGTCTAGCTTGCATTTTGTGCCTTCTTGTTCGGTGTATGCTTGTCTTGCCATGACTTGCACCGTAGTGAGTGCATCGAGCTCGTAAACATGCCTACTTGAGTTATATTTCAGCATGTGCCAGTTTTCACTAAGTCTGTGATCTGATTATGTTTTTGCTATGTTCACATGCTTGCAATTGTATTTTCTGATCCCTTTTGACTCAAGGTCACTAAGGGACTTTTGTTAAGCTCTTTGAGTAGCTCCATGCCATACTTTACTTTGCCATGTTCAGGTCCTGTAGCATATAGTTTTGTTGCTCCGAAGAGGGCTATCTGATCTGAAATTCCAGACAAGTGTTAATTTCACTAAGTCTGAGATCTGTTTGTCATATGCATTTTTCCATGCTTGTTTGAACCTGTTAATGGATGAATTGGCCGTAGCTCAGTGCTAGACTTTTGTTAAGCATCTTGTGTGCATCCCTGCCATGTATTTTGTTGCCATGTTTGGGTGCTGTAGCATGTTCATCTCTTTGCATTTAGATGCCTACTTGCTGTAAACCGCAGACCTGTGTCATATTTGAATCGCTTGCCATTTCCAAACCGTAACTCCGATCCCGGTGTTCTTTATATCGTTTTCAAGCGATTTCATCTCATCTTTCCAGTGGCACACTTGGAATCCCAAGTTGAGGCCAGGTTCATGCATTTCCTGTCATATCTTGCATTTTGCATCCCGCATCGTATCCCGCATAGCATATCATCATTGCACCATGTTGCTTGATCCTTGCACGTGTTTGATTGTATCCTTGTTGCTTGTTTGTCTTGTTTGGGTAAAGCCGGGAGACGAGTTCGCTAACGAGGAGCCCGTTGAGTTTGCTTTCGAGGATCCAGTCAACTCTGACTACTATGCAGGCAAGATGATCATACCCTCGAAATCACTACTATCTTTGCTATGCTAGTTTGCTTGCTCTTTTGCTATGCTAATGCTACGATGCCTACCACTTGCTTGCAAGGCTCCCAAATTGCCATGTCAAACCTCTAACCCACCATTGTCCTAGCAAACCGTTGATTGGCTATGTTACCGCTTTGCTCAACCCCTCTTATAGCGTTGTTAGTTGCAGGTGAAGATTGAAGGCCGTTCCTTGTTGGAACATCTTTTATTTACTTGTTGGGATATCATTATATTGCTATGTTATCTTAAATGCATCTATATACTTGGTAAAGGGTGGAAGGCTCGGCCTCTCGCCTAGTGTTTTGTTCCACTCTTGCTACCCTAGTTTCCGTCATATCGGTGTTATGTTCCCGGATTTTGCGTTCCTTACGCGGTTGGGTTATAATGGGAACCCCTTGATAGTTCGTCTTGATTAAAGCTTTTCTAGCAATGCCCAACCTTGGTTTTACCATTTGCCACCTAGCCTTTCTTTCCCTTGGGTTCTGCAGACTCAAGGGTCATCATTATTTTAACCCCCCGGGCCAGTGCTCCTCTGAGTGTTGGTCCAAACCGTCAGCCGCCGATGGCTACCAGGGGAAACTCTGGGCTGGCCTACCGGAAGTTTGGACAATCTGAGTGTGCCCTGAGAAAGAGATATGTGCAGCTCCTATCGGGATTTGTCGGCACATTCGGGCGGTGTTGCTGGTCTTGTTTTAACCTGTCGAAGTGTCTTGAATTACCGAGATACCGAGTCTGATCAGAACGTCTTGGGAGGAGGTCTATTCCTTCGTTGACCGTGAGAGCTTGTCATGGGCTAAGTTGGGACTCCCCTGTAGGGACTGAACTTTCGAAAGCCGTGCCCGCGGTTATGGGCAGATGGGAATTTGATAATGTCCGGTTGTAGATAACTTGAACCTTAACTTAATTAAAATGAATCAACTGAGTGTATTACCGTGATGGCCTCTTCTCAGCAGAGTCCGGGAAGTGGACACGGTGTTGGAGTAATGTTTGCACAGGTTGCTCTCTAGTTTCTCGCTCACGCTTTGCCTCCTCTTCCCGCTCTGTTTTGCGAATAAGTTAGCCACCATACTTGCTAGTCGCTTGCTGCAGCTCCACATATTTCTACCTTGCCATACCTATAAGCTTAAATAGTCTTGATCGCGAGGGTGCGAGATTGCTGAGTCCCTGTGGCTCACAGTTTACTATTACACCAGATGCAGGGCCTGATGATTCCGCTCCAGGAGACGCGTATGAGCTCAAGTGGGAGTTCGACGAAGACTCTCGACGTTACTATGTTTCCTTTCCCGATGATCAGTAGTGGGGCCCAGTTGGGGGTGAACGGGACCATTGTCGCATGTTGGGTTCTCTTTTATTTTGGCGCCGTAGTCGGGCCATGAGTGTTTGGATGATGTAATGTTATTTATGTACTTGATTGACGTGGTGAGTGTAAGCCAACTATGTTATCTCCCCTTTATTATTATTATATTACATGGGATGTTGTGAAGATTGCCTAACTTGCGACATATGCCTTCAATGCGATTATGCCTCTAAGTCGTGCCTCGACACGTGGGAGATATAGTCGCATCGAGGGTGTTACACATCAAGATCGTATCATCACAAGAACACGAGATAGAGAGAGATCAAACACATAGCTACTGGTACATACCCTCAGCCCCGAGGGAGAACTACTCCCTCCTCGTCATGGAGAGCACCGGGATGATGAAGATGGCCACCGGTGAGGGTTCCCCCCTCCGGCAGGGTGCCAGAACAGGGTCCTGATTGGTTTTTGGTGGCTACGGAGGCTTTTGGCGGCGGAACTCCCGATCTATTGTGCGTTCTGGAAGTTTTAGGTCACGTAGGTATATATGGGTGCAGGGAGGACGTCGGAGGAGCCACGGGGGCCCCACGAGACAGGGGGCACGCCCTAGGGGGGCACCCCCCACCCTCGTGAGCACCTCGTGTCTCCCCTGACATAGGGTCCAAGTCCATCAGGTGTGTTTCCTTCCAAAAATAACTTCTCCGGTTGATTTTGTTCCGTTTCGACTCCGTCTGATATTCCTTTTCTTCGAAACACTGAAATAGGCATAAAACAACAAATCTGGGCTGGGCCTCCGGTTAATAGGTTAGTCCCAAAAGTAATATAAAAGTGGAAAATAAAGCCCAATATTGCCCAAAATAGTAGATAATATAGCATGGAGCAATCAAAAATTATAGATACGTTGGAGACGTATCAGCTGACGAGGTTGTCAAATCCCTAGCACTGACCACAACACGGCGGTGGCTACCTGCACCACCTTGCCGTTCATTGTTATGGAAGTGTGATGTGATGAGCTTCTCCTAGCGGCTTAGAGGTGAAGCCAGGGGAGGAAGGGTGGGATGCATTGTCATGCTCGATCTTGACATCTTGTATTGACAGTTTGACACAGTGCTGGGTGACAGTGGGAAGCCTATTGGAATCAACTTTTGATGTTCGATCCCCTCTACTTCTTTAACATTGTTCAAATGATACACACTATGCTTAGTATTTTGTTTCCTAGGAATAAGGGCTAGAATATTTTCGTGCAAAAAGGTTCGCAATATAAATATATGGATGGTGACACTTTAATTAGTGGCCCGTGCGCTGATCACCCGGCAAGCGGGGCACCGGCTGGGTTTGCTCAAGCAAACTCTCTTCCTTGTTAACTTTTTGTGTCTCATGTTTCTTTTGTCTATCCAGACTTTGATTTCCATTATGGTGTACATGCCATGTGTTTGGTGCAATGCACAAGAGGAATCATTGGGCTCAACCGTCTTTATTTTCTATGTACGAGGAGCCCAGGAGTACATCATGGACTCACTACAGCAGATGCCATTAACCTCCGTAGTCCATTGCTGTAACTGATGTTCATATCAATTTACCATATGGAAGATTAAATTTTCACTCCGCATCAAGATCTTTATGTGGTTCGTCCACAAAGAAGTCATCTTGATCAAAGATAATTTGATGAAAAGGAATTGGGTTGGTAACCCCAGGTGCTATTTTTGTGATCAAAATGAAACGATTAAACACCTTTTTCTCGAGTGTCCACTTGCAAAATTGTTATGACAATCTATCCATATAGCTTTTAACATCCAACCTCCAATGAGCATAAACACATTATTGGGAAAGTGGCTTAATGGAGTAGACATATGTAACACCCACGATGCGGCTATATCTCCCACGTGTCGGAGCACGACTTAGAGGCATAACCGCATAGTTGGCATGTCGCAAGAGGGGTAATCTTTACACATCCCATGTACTGAATAAGAGAGGGATAAAGAGCTGGCTTACAATCGCCACTTCACACAATACATAAATATAGCATTACATCATCCAGACACAATCATGGTCCGACTACAGAACCAAATAAAGAAAAACAACAACCCCTAATGCATAGATCCCCGATCGCCCCGACTGAGCTCCTCTATTGATCAACTGGAAACGAAAACAACACAATGAACACGATGTTCATCGAGCTCCCACTTGAGCTGGGTTGCGTCACCTGCACTGGTATCATCGGCACCTGCAACTGTTTTGGAAGTAATCTGTGAGTCATGGGGACTCAGCAATCTCACACCCGCGAGATCAAGACTATTTTAGCTTATGGGTAGGAAAAGGGTAGTGAGGTGGAGCTGTAGCAAGCACTAGCATGTATGGTGGCTAACTTACGCAAATAAGAGTGAGAAGAGAAGCAAAGCGCGGTCGTGAACTAGAAGTGATCAAGAAGTGATCCTGAAACTACTTACGTTCAAACATAACTCCAAAACCGTGTTCACTTCCCGAACTTCGCCGGAAAGAGACCATCACGGCTACACACGTGATTGATGCATTTTAGTTAAAGTTAAGTGGCAAGTTTTCTACAACCGGACATTAACAAATTCCCATCTGTCCATAATCGCGGGCACGGCTTTCGAAATTTCAAACCCTGCAGGGGGTGTCCCAACCTAGCCCATCACAAGCTCTCATGGTCAACGAAGGATATTCCTTCTCCCAGGAAGACCTGATCAGGCTCAGAATCCCGGTTACAAGACATTTCGACAATGGTAAAACAAGACCAGCAAGACCGCCAGATGCGCCGACATCCCGATAGGAGCTGCACATATCTCGTTCTCAGGGCAACACCGGATTGTCCAAACTTCCAGTAGGCCAGCCCAGAGTTGCCCCTGATGGCCACCGGCGGCTGACAGTTTCGGACCAACACTTAGACAAGCACTGGCTCGAGGGAGTTAAAATAAAGATGACCCTCGAGAGTGTGACTCCCAAGGGAAAAGTAGGTGGTGGGGAGGCAAATGGTAAAACCACGGTTGGGCCTTGCTGGAGGAGTTTTATTCAAAGCAAACTGTCAAGGGGTCCCCATAACACCCAACCGTGTAAGGAACGCAAAATCAAGGAACATAACACCAGTATGACGGAAACTAGGGCGGCAAGAGTGGAACAAAACACCAGGCATAAGGCCGAGCCTTCCACCGTTTACCAAGTATATAGATGCATTAATTAACATAAAAGATATTGTGATATCCCAATATAACCATGTTCCAACATGGAACAAACTTCAATCTTCACCTGCAACTAGCAATGCTATAAGAGGGGCTGAGCAAAGCGGTAACATAGCCAAACAACGGTTTGCTAGGACAAGGTGGGTTAGAGGCTGAACATGGCAATATGGGAGGCATGATAAAGCATGTCGTAGGTATCGCGGCATAGCAATAGAGCGAGCAACTAGCAAGCAAAGATAGAAGTGATTTCGAGGGTATGGTCATCTTGCCTGAGACCTCGGAAGGAAGAAGAACGAGTCCATGAAGAAGACAAACGGACGTAGACGAACGGATCCTCACAAACGCGACGTTATCGGAACCAACCCGAAGAAGCAACACCGGAAATAAGCAAACCACATAGTAAACAATCAACACATCAACATGGCATGATGCACAATCGAGTATGATGCATGTCCGGTTTAAATATGCGTGGCATGGCAAAGTGCACAAACAATCCTACAAATTAAGTGGAGCTCAATATGCAACTCCGTTGCATAGTCACGAAACACCACGTGACTTATTTAGTTCTCTCTCATTTAAGTGCCCAACAATATTAAATGTTGATTAACATGGCAAGAGGTGAAGCAAATGAAAACTACCTATCTAGGCAAGTTTAAAATGAGGCCGGAACAACAAACAACAAGTCCGGAAAATCCTCATGTGCATATTGTAAAATTGGTACTGTTCTGCCCTAAACCATATTTTAGAGTTGTAAAACATGCAACAAGAGTGCACCATGTTAAACTAGGCATTTTTCTACCCCATTTACATATAAAGTTCATTAAATTTGGAGCTACGGTTATTTAGTTATGAATTAAATCATTTTAACATGGCAATAGGCAAATTATAAGCAAACATCATTTTAAACATGCCAAACATGATTGAAAGTTGGATATTATGAAACTAGATGAAATTCTAGTCAAGTTTCATATATAAAGTTTTTACATATGACGCATTATTCATGAGTTATTATATGCATGGAGACTAGGGGTTTTTCTATAAAACCGTAAACTCTGGAATAAATAGGAAAATCATAGAGCCTAAAAAAGACTTTGGGCCGAATCTGGCCGGCCCAAAGTGCACAGGGGGGGTTCTTACCCAGTGGGCCTGGCCCAGATCGGTGGTGAGGGAGGTTTGTTTGGAAGGGGGGCGGTGCTGGGCCTGTCAAGGCTGGTTGGTGGACCTCGCGCGAGACACGGCCCAGGCGCGGGTCTTCTGCGGTCAATGCGACAACGAGGGAGCGCTCGTCCTCGACTGAAACGAAGCAGTCGCAGCTGGGGAGCGAGGTTCAGAGCGGTAGCAGCGGCTGAAACGAGCGGGTCCAGGGGCTGAATGCCGTTCTTCGGCGAGGTTCTAGGCGGCGGCAAGAGTCACCGGATCTGGGCGGTGGAGGTCGGGGACGGCCTGTTCTGGCTGGAGACGAGGCCATGGGCGGCGCTGGCAGTTCCTGTCGGCGGCAAAAGATCAGGCCACATGTAGCAGGAGGGGAAGCAAGAAGAAACAGTGGGAGTGGGAGAAGAGGAGCGACGGGGAGGTCCTGGCCTGTTGACGGCGGGGCTGCGGCTCGCTCTGGGTGAGCGACTGGTCGGCGGCTCGGCTGCAGAGGCACGGGGGAACGATCCAGGAGGTGGGAAGCGGAGGCCGATGGATGACAGGGAATGGCCGTCAGCGACGAACCCCAAGGGCGCTGGCGCGATTTGGTCGAAGCCGATCATGGGGTCTCGTTCCTGGCGTCTTGCGGGAGTTCCTGTTGAAGAAGAAAAACATAGAGGAATGAGAGAGATCGAGAGGAACGACGAAGCACCGGGAAGGAGAAGAAGAAGGGAGGTGGCGGTGCTCATCTCAGATGAAGCTCATCGGCGGCGATGCGAGGTGTAGGAGGCAGGTGAGCTCTGCTGGTCCTCGGGGAGAACAAGCGGAGGGGCGGGAGTCTGGCTCCATGGAGGTGCTCGAAGCAGGGGATCCAGGGGCGCAGTCCAATTGGAGCTCGAGGGAGGCAGTGGACCGATGGATTGGCTGTTGACTGAAATCGAGGGGAGGTGGTGGATCGGGAGGGATCCCGAGAAAGAGTGTGGCGACGGCGCTAGGGTAGGATCCCTAGAAATTAGGTGTGTTGTCTAGATATATATAGTAGGTAGGTGAAAGGAGAGGGATTTGGATCATCAGATCGAAATCCGATGGGCGAGAATAAATATGCTAAAGAGTCCAATAAATAAAACGATGATATTTTGTAGATGTTTGGGGATGTTCCGGACCCGGTGGTGATGACTATCCGGGCCGGGTTCGGGACAGTTTTCGGACGCGCACACGAGGGTGTCGAAGCACTGTGCAAGGAGGGGTAGGCTGGCCTAGGTGGACTGTGAAGAAGAGGTTTGGGCTGAGATGAGAGGGAATGAGTGCAGCCGGGCAACTGTTTCCGAAGACCGAAAACGTCCGACGAAAAGACCGGCTACTATTGCCGCTATATTTATCCGTTGGGGCATCTAACGAACTCCGAATGCGATGAAACTTGGCAGGCGGCCTAGTGACCACATAACAACACCGCATGCCAACTTTAAACCCATTTCGAGAACATTTTCCGGACACTTATAAAATACTATTTCGGACGTGCCGCGGGCGCGTGCAAGTGTGTCTGGGCTCAGAACGGACAACAGACGGAACTGGGGGAACCCGGACGGATGCAAGATTTCAAAAACATGCAGATGCAATGCGGATGATGACATGGAAAGATGCAACACGCAAGCGAATGACATGGCAACGGCGGCGAATAACTGGAAGACACCTGGCGCAACGGTCTCGGGGCGTCACAACACTCCACCACTACGAGAGGATCTCGTCCCGAGATCTAGGATGGCACCGGAGGGAAATGTAAGAGGAAGAGAAGAGGTAAAACTAATTGCTTCTTTGACAAATGGGTGAAACCAAAGAACCTTGTGAGGCTGAACAAATTGAAAAATAATACAAAGAAGATGAACGAAGTGGAAAACACTTCGTTAGGAAAGAGGAACAAGGAACATCATGAGAACCCTGTAGGTTGAAAGACATAAGAAAAGGGGTACAATGGACAAGGAGTACATGCAAACACTCCGGTAGAGACGAGATGTATAAGGAACAATAAGGATCAATTACGACAACACTCCGGTTAAAACAAGATAGAGAAGGGAAAAGAATATATAATTTGGATAGCACTCCGACTATAATTGAAAGGAATTGAAGATGAGCTTGACAAGATGAGAAGATACTTGATGAAATCAACAACACACTGCCTCCGGAACTATTGAAAGAAAGGCACAAAGGGTAAGAAAGATTCCAGACAGCACTCCAGTTGAGAAAGGAGGTAAAACTTGATAAGATGAGAGAACTCGAATGAAAACATGACACTCCGGTTGAATGGATAAGCAAAGGAAAGAACATGATCTTCACAGTACGCGATGGTGAGTGAAGATAGCATCATCACAATGCCTCCGGAAGAAATGAAAGAATGCAACGAAAAGAACAGAGAAGAAAACAACATGTTCTACCTCAAATGAATTTGAGATAGCATCCTTAAAAAGAAGGATTGAACGGAGTTGTTGGGAAATCAACAACGAAAAGAACAGGCTTGTTGAGGGCTTATGGAGAACATCTCAAAACTATGAGGTAAAATTCTGCCACTAACGAAAAACAATAGATTGGATTGATATGAACTAGGAGATGAGAAACTTATTTCACCGGGAGGATAAATGAAGAACTTAGGTCATTTATAAGCACCATAAATAGCAACAATCCTTAGGGCAAGCTTTAGGTGAAATATAACCCAAGATAACTCCAACGAAGAGATTGATGGGTTGCAAAGGATCTCATGAACGAATTGAAAATGATGGGTTTAAAATATGTCATTCGGGACAACTTTTGAATCATGAAACACAAAGCAATTCTCAAAAATGACATAACACCACCTCAAAAGATAAGGTAGAACGAATTGCACTTCGAAATGCAAGATGAAGAATGCTTGAAGTATAGCTTGGCGGATCATAGCTTCGAGAGAACTCTTGATGAACAATTGAAGAATGAAAAACAAACCTTGACGAACCACCATGTAGAACCTCCGTGAAGAACTCCGGTAATAAAAGAATGATCCAAAATAATTGAAGGATGAAAAGAATAAGATTGAAGCCTTGCAATGATTTAGATGGATCTTCGTGACGATATAAAGCAGAAAACTTGGAAATCCGGAAAAGAAAAGATGAATCAATTGCAACAGAGAATTTGATGAACCTCCGGAATAAAGAATTGAATTTACTCGATGAAACAAGAATAAGAATTATATTATGCTTATCCTTCACCAATTTAAATTGATGACAAGCAATGGGCTTGGCATACTACTTATTCTTCTTGAAAAGATTGAAGAGAGATATAGTGCAAACTTGAGAAGGTCTTGAATGAACCACCTGTATGATTGAAACAACAAATAAATTGATATGATAAGAAGGAAGAAAAATCTTGAACGAACCACCGTATGAATTGAAAATGAAAGTAGCAAAGGCACAAATCACCGGGTAGAATTGGAAAACGAATGAAGATACTTGAGAGAATTTAGATACAAGTGAATGAAGAGATCACGAGCTGATTACAGAATAATTGAATGATGCATCGGTAAGATTTGGAGAACGAGAGCTGAAGGCTGGAATGAATAATTCTGATTTGATGGGCTCCGGAGAATCAAACTGAAAAGACTTCTGAATAGCTCTGGAAGGGTGAAAAGAATTCTCACAATCAAAACAATTATGAGAGGATGGCATGAAGCTAGAACCAAGAATCTTCGAGAGAACAGACCAAGATTTGAGAGAAACTCTTCTTCGGTCTTCAATATCCGAGAATGACAACGAGAAACAACACCATGAATTGTTGAGGCACTCTGGAATAATGAAAAGCGAAGAGGTTGAGCCAACAATGAAAAGAATATGAAAGATCTTGGAGAAAGACATATGACTGATGATAATTCATTCTTACGTCAAACTTCAAAAAGAAATTTGAAGATAGCTCTGGGAAAATAGAAGAGTCAGGTAAGATCTTGGGAAAAGACCTGTGTGTTAGGGCCCACTCAAAAGATACACCGTTGAAAAGATTGCTTGAAAAAAATAGATTGCACCTGTTGAATTAAATGGCTTGAATGAGATAACATCCTCAAAAGAGCTTGAACGAATGCAGGGTGGAAACATGAATCTTTGAGATATCATCAGCACTCCGGAACAATTGAATAGCGAGAAGTGGATAATTGAGAGGTGCACCGACATGAGAAAGCATTTGAAATGAGGAAAAGATATGATCAACACCGAAAGCTTGATTTGAATCCACCGGAGAAGATAAAAGAAACGAAGAATGATGAACTTGTAGAGCATCTTCATGAGAACCACCGGGTAAGAACATTGATTGAAAAAGGATGAAGAGACTTCACATCAATAAAAGGATACTTGATTAAGAACTCCGAGTCCTTGAAGAAAAAGGGTTGGGTGGGCGGGAAAACAAAAGCAACTTGGGGATAGATGAAACGAACAACATTGGGAAAAACCGAGAGGTGATCTTGTGAATGTTGAAAAATGATAGGATCAGTTGAAGAGGAGCACACCGGTTGAAAAGGATTGACATGACAATCTCGATTATCATGAAGGATCAGTATTCACACAGAAAGATGAGAACACCTCTTAGGCAAGGTATGGAATCAACATTTGACTTCGATGCAACTCGAATACCACAATTGAAAACAAAAACAAAGAATTGGCTTGCAAAATAAGCCGGACAAACATATGATAGAGATTTCGTCCGAAATTGTCGTGGTGGGGCCCGCACGGGCTCGATCGTACATCACCATCATGTACAAGGTAGTGCACATGACATACGAAGCGTCCCCGAGTCAGCATAGCCAAGGACTCTTTAAGACACAACGAGACCAATGTAAAACCAACCGTGGACGGGCGGAGCACTAGACTTCGAAACCCAATCTCATATCATGCATCTGTCGGAAAGATATCCTAGGCGCTACTTGAATTCCCACTTATAAACTCCCGAAACTTTCTGGTTATGCAATCAGGTGTTGAGGTTACAGGGGAAGCATAATATCTCACCCAAAACTAGCAATCCTACATCCAGCTGTATCCATCCTTCAACACATAACCAAGAAACCTTCGGAAATCATTTACCTCAACCTTCGAAAAGCATCCGTTATATGAGTTATGGCAATACTCCCGAACTCCCACCCCAGTACCGGGTGGCGTTGAGGTTATCTCACCAACAACTGCGTAAAAGAGATTTTCGATGTCGGCGAACTCAGGTATTCCAGAACTGCAATGATAAAATTGTAACGACAACACCTCAGAGCTCAACTCCCCGGGACACCGCCACAACCCCTAAATGTCAGGAGGCACCAAGAACAATGTTCTCGTCACAAAACCATCAGAACGATTCCTAGATACCCGCGTGATCCTAAAAAAATTAGTGAAATTTGAGGAGAGAAGAGTCAAAACTTCTACGTCAGGAGGCCTCACCAGAGCGACGAAGGGACTGAGGAGTAAAAAGAATCCTACTCTCCGATATATATAATCCTAAGACTCGAAACATTTTTTCTAGACTCAACAACGCCTGCGATTCGATCAAGCAGGGGGCTCCTAAGTCTGGGAAGGCTCTGATTACCAACTTGTAACACCCATGATGCGGCTATATCTCCCACATGTCAGAGCATGACTTAGAGGCATAACCGCATAGTAGGCATGTCGCAAGAGGGGTAATCTTTACACATCCCATGTACTGAATAAGAGAGGGATAAAGAGCTGGCTTACAATCGCCACTTCACACAATACATAAATATAGCATTACATCATCCAGATACAATCACGGTCCGACTACGGAACCAAATAAAGAAAAAAACAACCCCTAATGCATAGATCCCCGGTCACCCCGACTGGGCTCCTCTACTGATCAACTAGAAATGAAAACAACACAATGAACACGATCTTCATCGAGCTCCCACTTGAGCTGGGTTGCGTCACCTGCACTGGTATCATCGGCACCTGCAACTGTTTTGGAAGTAATCTGTGAGTCACGGGGACTCATCAATCTCACACCCGCGAGATCAAGACTATTTAAGCTTATGGGTAGGAAAAGGGTAGTGAGGTGGAGCTGCAGCAATCACTAGCATGTATGGTGGCTAACTTACGCAAATAAGAGCGAGAAGAGAAGCAAAGCGCGGTCGTGAACTAGAAGTGATCAAGAAGTGATCCTGAAACTACTTACATTCAAACATAACTCCAAAACCGTGTTCACTTCCCGAACTTCGCCGGAAAGAGACCATCACGGCTACACACGTGATTGATGCATTTTAGTTAAAGTTAAGTGGCAAGTTTTCTACAACCGGACATTAACAAATTCCCATCTGTCCATAATCGCGGGCACGGCTTTCGAAATTTCAAACCCTGCAGGGGGTGTCCCAACTTAGCCCATCACAAGCTCTCACGGTCAACGAAGGATATTCCTTCTCCCAGGAAGACCTGATCAGGCTCAGAATCCCGGTTACAAGACATTTCAACAATGGTAAAACAAGACCAGCAAGACCGCCAGATGCGGCGACATCCCGATAGGAGCTGGACATATCTCATTCTCAGGGCAACACTGGATTGTCCAAACTTCTGGTAGGCCAGCCTAGAGTTGCCCCTGGTGGCCATCGGCGGCTGACAGGTTCAGACCAACACTTAGACAAGCACTGGCCCAGGGGGGTTAAAATAAAGATGATCCTCGAGAGCGCGAATCCCAAGGGAAAAGTAGGTGGTGGTGAGGCAAATGGTAAAACCAAGGTTGGGCCTTGTTGAGGGAGTTTTATTCAAAGCCAACTGTCAAGGGGTCCCCATAACACCCAACCGTCTAAGGAACGCAAAATCAAGAAACATAACACCAGTATGACGGAAACTAGGGCGGCAAGAGTGGAACAAAACACCAGGCATAAGGCCGAGCCTTCCACCCTTTACCAGGTATATAGATGCATTAATTAACATAAAAGATATTGTGATATCCCAACATAACCATGTTCCAACATGGAACAAACTTCAATCTGCACCTGCAACTAGCAACGCTATAAGAGGGGCCGAGCAAAGCGATAATATAGCCAAACAACGGTTTGCTAGGACAAGGTGGGTTAGAGGCTGAACATGGCAATATGGGAGGCATGATAAAGCATGTGGTAGGTATCGCAACATAGCAATAGAGCGAGCAACTAGCAAGCAAAGATAGAAGTGATTTCGAGGGTATGGTCATCTTGCCCGAGATCCCGCAAGGAAGAAGAACGAGTCCATGAAGAAGAAAAATGGACGTAGACGAACGGATCCTCACAAACGCGACGTTATCGGAACCAACACAAAGAAGCAACACCGGAAATAAGAAAACCACATAGTAAACAATCAACACATCAACATGGCATGATGCACAATCGAGTATGATGCATGTCCGGTTTAAATATGCATGGCATGGCAAAGTGCACAAACAATCCTACAAATTAAGTGGAGCTCAATATGCAACTCCGTTGCATAGTCACGAAACACCACGTGACTTATTTAGTTCTCTCTCATTTAAGTGCCCAACAATATTAAATGTTGATTAACATGGCAAGAGGTGAAGCAAATGAGAACTACCTATCTAGGCAAGTTTAAAATGAGGCCGGAACAACAAACAACAAGTCCGGAAAATCCTCATGTGCATATTGTAAAATTGGTACTGTTCTGCCCTAAACCATATTTTAGAGTTGTAAAACATGCAACAAGAGTGCACCATATTGAACTAGGCATTTTTCTACCCCATTTACATATAAAGTTTATTAAATTTGGAGCTACGGTTATTTAGTTATGAATTAAATCATTTTAACATGGCAATAGGCAAATTATAAGCAAACATCATTTTAAACATGCCAAACATGATTGAAAGTTGGATATTATGAAACTAGATGAAATTCTAGTCAAGTTTCATATATAAAGTTTTTACATATGACGCATTATTCATAAGTTATTATATGCATGGAGACTAGGGGTTTTTCTGTAAAACCGTAAACTCTGGAATAAATAGGAAAATCATAGAGCCTAAAAAAGACTCTGGGTCGAATCTGGCCGGCCCAAAGTGGACAGGGGGGGTTCTTACCCAGTGGGCCTGGCCCAGATCGGTGGTGAGGGAGGTTTGTTTGGAAGGGAGGCGGTGCTGGGCCTGTCAAGGCTGGTTGGTGGACCTCGCGCGAGACACGGCCCAGGCGCGGGTCTTCTGCGGTCAATGCGACAACGAGGGAGCGCTTGTCCTCGACTGAAACGAAGCAGTCGCAGCTGGGGAGCGAGGTTTAGAGCGGTAGCAGCAGCTGAAACGAGCGGGTCCAGGGGCTGAATGCCGTTCTTCGGCGAGGTTCTAGGCGGCGGCAAGAGTCACCGGATCCGGGCGGTGGAGGTCGGGGACGGCCTGTTCTGGCTGGAGACGAGGCCATGGGCGGCGCTGGCAGTTCCTGTCGGCGGCAAAAGATCAGGCCACATGTAGCAGCAGGGGAAGCAAGAAGAAACAGTGGGAGTGGGAGAAGGGGAGCGACGGGGAGGTCCTGGCCTGTTGACGGCGGGGCTGTGGCTCGCTCTGGGTGAGCGGCTGGTCGGCGGCTCGGCTGCAGAGGCACGGGGGAACGATCCAGGAGGTGGGAAGCGGAGGCCGATGGATGACAGGGGATGGCTGTCAGCAACGAACCCCAAGGGCGCTCGCGCGATTTGGTCGAAGCCGATCATGCAGGAGTTCCCGTTGAAGAAGAAAAACAGAGAAGGATGAGAGAGATCAAGAGGAACAATGAAGCACCGGGAAGGAGAAGAAGAAGGGAGGCAGCGGTGCTCATCTCAGATGAAGCTCGTCGGCGGCGATGCGAGGTGTAGGAGGCGGGTGAGCTCTGCTGGTCCTCGGGGAGAACAAGCAGATGCGCGGGAGTCTGGCTCCATGGAGGTGCTTGAAGCAAGGGATCCAGGGGCGCAGTCCCGTTGGAGCTCGAGGGAGGTAGTGGATTGATGGATTAGCTGTTGACTGAAATCGAGGGGAGGTGGTGGATCGGGAGGGATCCCCAGAAAGAGTGTGGCGGCGGCGCTAGGGTAGGATCCCTAGAAATTAGGTGGGTTGTCTAGATATATATAGTAGGTAGGTGAAAGGAGAGGGATTTGGATCATCGGATCGAAATCCGATGGACGAGAATAAATATGCTAAAGAGTCCAATAAATAAAACGATGATATTTTGTAGATGTTTGGGGATGTTCCGGACCCAACGGTGATGACTATCCGGGTCGGGTTCGGGACAGTTTTCGGACACGCACACGAGGATGTCGAAGCACTGTGCAAGGAGGGGTAGGCTGGCCTAGGTGGACTGTGAAGAAGAGGTTTGGGCTGAGATGAGAGGGAATGAGTGCAGCCCGGCAACTGTTTCCCGAGACCGAAAACGTCCAACGAAAAGACCAACTACTATTGCCGCTATATTTATCCGTTGGGGCGTCTAACGAACTCCAAATGCGATTAAACTTGGCAGGCAGCCTACTGACAACATAACAACACCGCATGCCAACTTTCAACCCATTTCGAGAACATTTTCCAGCCACTTATAAAATACTATTTCGGACGTGCCACGGGCGCGTGCAAGTGTGTCTGGGCTCAGAACGGACAACGGACGGAACTGGGGGAACCCGGGCGGATGCAAGTTTTCAAAAACATGCAGATGCAATGCGGATGATGACATGGCAAGATGAAACACGCAAGCGAATGACATGGCAACGATGGCAAATAACTGGAAGACACCTGGCGCAACGGTCTCGAGGCGTCACAACATACACATAGCTAAACATATTCGGATAGGGATATGTGCTTTATTATGGGCTATATGGAACACTAGGAATGATATGATTTTTAATGGTAAAACATTCACCATTTTTTTGCAGTTTATCTACAGAGCTACAACGTGAATTTGTATGTGGTCGTTACTCACTCATGCGGACTACAAGGGGTCTATGGTTATTGGGTGCAACCGTAGGGAGACGGTAGCACGGGCTATCTTCGGCAGATTTGGATGGCGAGTTAATAATAGGCTAGGTGTGTAGCATGTTCTTTATTGTCGGATGTGGCACTTTATTGTCGGATTTTGAGCTTCCTTGGATGTTAAGACTCTGTTTCAATTTCTACATGCATCGACTGACGTAGAGGCCGGAGGTATTCCTCCTTTTCAAAATAAAAATAAAAATTATGTTAGAGGTAAAAATTTGTTGGCTCAAGAGGCATCAGAGTTATTCACTTCTTAGCATTTGGACCATTTAATTAAGGAATATATGAGAGTTTGAATTAAGAAATGGAGGATTTGATTACCTTGCAAAAGTCACTATCAAGATTAGTTTCACTAATCGTATTTTTGTTCAGAGTGAAGGTATACTATCCAAAGATGCTTTAAAGCTTAGTTTATTAAACATCTTTTTTATTCAGAATGAAGGTCCACTACAGTTATAATAACTCGCTCCTTGTTTATGCATTCCAATTTAATATAGTATAGTTTAGCTGAAAAATGTTATAGTAAGACAAAGTCATTACTTCAGCCAAGGTTAAGACTGGCAACTTAGTAATGAAAAGTCTTACGAATTATCACATATTTATTAGGACTATTTGTGGATTGTTGTTTTTTATTAACAACCATCATATATGTGTGTTTTTGTGGATTGTTGTCATCTGTTGCAGGTTGCGAACAATGTAATTATCATTATTGGTTACCACTTATGGAAATGGGTGACGACTCAGTAGAAGCTTTTTTTTCTTTGGAAGCAACGGGCTACCATAAGTTTTATTCCATTATGTGAGATGATCAAACAAATTTCAGAAACCTATGTGGAGATAATAAATAGTAGAACTGCTACACAATTAGACAAAAAAATCAGGAAAAATAAGCCATCTAGGCTCATATCATGTTTCGCCTCACAAATCCAGAGTACATTGAAATGAGAAACTCTTATTTTTCCTTTTTTATGCTAGCAGCTTAAGTCTACTTATTTTCCTTATAACTCATTTTTTATCTGACCCAAACAACACTAGTTTATCAGGAAATCACTGATCACTTATCTGTTATTATCAGTTATGAGTTGTTCTCCTCTTGCCTATTGTTGGGGATATAACTATTGGGTATGAACCGCCCAGGAGGGGCCGGGTTATATCAACTAGTGGTTTACTAACGAAGATGGCGGATCATACAAGCCTGGTGAAGGCCCAAGGCCTAGAGGTGACTTACAGCCCAGGTGTATGTATAACTTGTGTTCTAAGGCAGTCGTAATTAGTCACTGAGCCGGACACTTTGTGTATAAGACGGCCGGGACTCCGTGAGCCATCGGGCGTCAACCTGTGTATATAAAGGGACGACCCGGCAGCGGTTTAGGACAAGAAACAAGAGATCAAGAACTAGGTCAAGCGTATTCGCTCCCTGGTAATCAAAACCCTAGCAATACAATCCCAAACTGGAGTAGGCCTTTACCTTCATCGTAAGGGGCCGAACCAGTATAAACTCTCTGTGTCGTTTGTCCCATTTAACCCCTTTAAACTAACCTAGCTGCGATGGCCCTGCGACTAAGTCCTTCCGCTAGGACATCAGCCGTGACAATTCCACGACAGCTGGCGCCCACCATGGGGCTAGCGCATGTTGGATTCAAGTTCTTAAAGGGCAACTTCGAAGGCATCAAAGGATACACTATGGTCCGGATGACCAAGAGTCGTCGCGGCAAGCTCTACATCGACGCTGCGGGATGGGGCCCTGAGGCCGGCTCAATAGAGTACGGGTATCAGGCCCCCTTCGGTGGAATCCACGTCTTCATCAGCAAGATCGGTGAACCGGGCCCTGAGCCGGACATCTGCACCTACATCATCGAGACGGCTCAGCGTGCACGACCCGCCCAGGTTCAACCCGCCATGAAGCGTGCCTTTGTTGGTTTCATCCATGGGACGGTAATTGGAGAAGGATCCGTGTCTGGCGGTGAGATGGCCATCTATTCGGATGGTGAGTCATCCACAGGCGAGACTAATTCATTGTAAACTAATTCATTGTATCAACTGCAAGACGGCCGGCTTGGGGGCTGTTCCGATGGTGACAGTATTCCGGACCCCTACGAGCCACCGAATAGCATCGCAATCTTCATGGTTGGTACACAACCGGTGTTTGGTTCAACAACCGCCGCGGCCATGACCTCCAGTTCAATGGCTGCAGCAGCGGCTGGTATTGGCGGTTCTGCACGCCCGTCGGCTCAAATTCTCATGGAGTTATTGGAAGCTCTAGCGACTCTGATGGGGGTGGAGCTAACCCCAAACAACCAGGAACAACACAAGGTGGATCTGGCAAAATTGCAAGATGAGATAGCTGAAGCCAAGGGAGAGCTAGTGGCTGAGAACACGAGGATGACTACAGAGTGGGCGGCTTTGGATGCCCAGGCACAACGGATTCAAGAAGATTCCTTCCGGCTTATGTTAGATCAGAACGCTTCAAATGAGGTCATGAGGAGGAGGCACCGGAGTCATCTACCCCCAGTTTATGAGCCGAGGAACCTCTTCAACACGCCTGGAGCATGGACTAGTGACACGCCGTTGGTGAACCGGGTGGTCGAAGCACCTGGGACTGGAGCGCCGGTTCAGCCACGGGCAATGGGCTCGACGCGTTTGAATAGTATTCTGCCTCAGCATGTTCCGACATCTCCGAGTCATTATTCTAACCCGTTGGACAATATGATTGCCGCGGCAACGTGATTCGTGGCTCTACCGATCGAAGGTGAGTCTCCGGCAGCGATAAAGACTCAGAGGGCCAGATAACTTCTTTAGACAGTTGTGGCTCAACAAGCGGCTTATTCTTACAGTCGCGAGCGGATTCACTCCACCCCTCGTCCAAGCCGGAGTTACAGCAGGCACATTGACTCACCGCCGGTTTCAAGCAGTGAACGACGCCTTAACCAGCCTCATGGACATGACCCGATGCATGGTGGTGCCAATGCTCAGACTCTGGTGGATCAGGGCAGAGCGCGTCGGGATGCCGAGCTGTCGGCTCAGCAAGCGGCTCATCAGCACTCTCCGGCTTATCCGCTAGCTTCGGTGGAGGCAGGTGTGATTTCTAGAACCTTGGTTCTGCCATGTCTAGTGTCGGCTCTACGTAACGAGCGTTTACCCAAGGATTTCAAGGGTCCTCGCAAGGTGCCTAATTACACAGTAGATCAACCCCCTGAAGCTTGGATTGAAAGTTATGAGATGGCCATGGAGATGCTGGATGTTAGTGATGCCGCATGTGCTAAGTATTTCACCATGATGTTGGACGGCCCGACTCGTACTTGGTTGAAAGGGCTGCCCGCCAACTCCACCGGGTCATGGGCGGAGCTGAAGGCCCGTTTTATCCAAATTTTCAAAGACACATGCAAGCAGCCTATGTCAATCCTGGATTTGGATTCTTGTGTCCAAGGTGAGGGAGAGTCAACAACCCGCTGGGTGCGCTGGATCTCAACTACTATACACTCATCAGACAGCATCAACGTCGGCTCATTGGTTTTGACGTTGGAGAAAATTGCCATTTCCTCCCCCTCAAGCAGAAGCTCGGACGGCTTAAGCGCCACTGTAATGACACGGGGGAGCTCATGGCAGCTCTTGTCAAGTATGCCGACTCCGACAGTACCAAGGACCCCGGGTCTGATGATGAAAAGCCGGGAAAGGGAAAGAAGAGCGGCAACATGAAAGGGCAGTAGTATAACCCGGCAAGCCAAGGTGGTAATGGTAAGAGTAAGGCCGACGGCAATTTAGACTTTGTGGCTAACACCAGAGCGCAGAATGATAATCAGCATCGCAAAGGAAGGCCAACCCAGCCTGGAGGATCAAAATTTGACCTTGAAGCGGTGATGAATCAGCCTTGTCTGAGGCATGGTACACGCCAGAAGCCGGCCACTCATTTGTGGAAGGACTGCTTTATCATGAAGGAGTTCAAGGCTTCCAATTTTTTTCAGAACAACCATGGCCCGAACGGCGGTTCAGGATCTGGCTCTTGTCGATCGGGCTTTGGTGGTGGCAGTTCTAATTCCGGCTTTAAGGGCCAAGGCAATCACGGTGGTTATAATCAACAGTCCGGTCAAGGGAATCAGCAACAGCAGTATGGTTATCAGAGTAACCCAAAATAGTCGAATAGTGGAAAGTACCATGTCTTCACCACAAGTTTATGCAACCGGGATCTGAAGCTCCATAAAAGGGCAGTGAACGCCATTGAGCCGATGGTTCCTCGTTACTTGTGATGGTCTGAACACCCTATTCTCTGGAGCCATGAAGATCACCCGCCCCGGGTTGATAATCCGGGCCACTTGGCTCTGGTGGTGGCACCTCAGGTTGGAGGGTACATATTCACTAAAGTACTCATGGATGGAGGCAGCAACATCAATATCCTTTATTATGATACTTTCCGCCGCATGGGACTGACCGACAAAAATCTTAAACCGTCCAATACTATTTTCCATGGAGTGGTGCCTGGAAAGTCGGCGTATCCAGTGGGCAAGATTGCTTTGGAAGTAGCCTTTGGGGATGAACATGACTCCAAAGCGGAGACACTGACCTTTGAGGTGGTCAAGATCCAGAGCCCGCATCATGCTCTGTTTGGGCGGCCATCTTATGCCAAATTCATGGCACGGCCTTGTTATTTTTATTTGCAACTTAAGATGCCGGTCATAATGGCACTATCACAGTGCATGGAAGCCGGAAGATAGCTTTGGAATGTGAAGAAGGTGATGCTGCTTATGCTGAGTCTGTATGTGCCACTGAGGAGTTGAAATTTTATAAAGACAATGTTGATTCAACGGATATGACGTCTTTGAAGAAGCCAACCACAGAGCATGACCCTCTGCTGAAATTTAAGTCGGCAAATGACACTAAACTAGCTGACTTCGTTCCTGGCGATTCTTCCAAGCAGTTCAGCATCAGTGCTAATCTGGATCAGAAATAGGAAAGCGCGCTCATCGAGTTCATCCGTGAGAATCGGGACATTTTTGCATGGAAACCTACAGACATGCTAGGTGTACCGAGGGAACTCGCTAAGCACACTCTCAATATTGATCCCAAGTTTAAACCGGTCAAGCAAGTCCTTCATCGTTTCAATGAAGAGAGGTGCAAAGCCATCGGTGAAGAAGTGTCCCGGCTCTTGGCGGTTGGGTTCATTGTTGAACTTTTTCATCCTAAGTGGTTGGCTAACCCGGTGCTGGTACTTAAGAAAAACGGCACTTGGCGCATGTGTGTGGATTATACGGATCTTAACAAGGCATGTCTGGCTGATCCCTTCGCTCTCCCTCGTATTGATCAGATTATTGATGCTACAGCAGGTTGCGAGCGTTTGAGCTTTTTGGATGCATATTCTGGTTATCATCAGATCAAGATGGAAGTTAAGGGCCAAGAGAAGATAGCTTTCATCACTCCCTTCAGGGCCTTCTGTTATGTGTCTATGCCTTTTGGGCTCAAGAGTGCCCAGGCCACTTACCAGCGTTGTGTGCAAAATTGCCTTCATAATCAGATTAGGCGCAATGTTCATGCTTATGTGGATGATATCATGGTGAAGTCCAAGAAGAAGGACACCCTGATAGATGATTTGAAAGAAACCTTTGACAATCTTCGGATCTACAAGATGATGCTTAACTCGGCCAAGTGTGTCTTTGGCGTACCAGCAGGCAAGCTCTTAGGTTTTTTGGTTTCTGAACGAAGCATTGAAGCTAACCCGGAGAAAATAAAGGCCATCACTTCCCTGTCTAAACCGGTATGTATCAATGATGTTCAGCATCTGGCGGGTCGTATTGCGGCCCTAAGCCGGTTGGGTGAGAAGGCTATCCCTCAATACCAGATGATGAAGAAGACATATCACTTTGTCTGGAGTGATGCTGCTGATAAGGCATTTGAGGCCTTGAAGAAACAGTTAGCTGAGCCGCCGGTTCTTGCTACTCCCATTGATAAAGAGCCCTTGTTGTTGTATGTGGTTGCTAATAGCTGAGCTGTTAGTGTAGCGATTGTGGTAGAAAGGAAGGAGTCAGGCAAAGAATATCCGGTTCAGCGGCCGATTTACTACATTAGTGAGGTGCTCATTGAGTCCAAGTAGAGGTATCCGCATTGGCAGAAGCTTGTATATGGGGTGTTCATGGCTAGTCGAAAGCTCAAGCAATATTTTCTGGGTCATCCCATCACTATGGTTAGTTCTGCCCCTTTAGGGGATATTATTCAAAAGTCAAAACAAGGAAGCCATTGCTCGGGTAGCCAAATGGGCCATTGAGCTTGGACCCCATGGTTTGAGGTATATGCCTCGCATAGCCATCAAGTCTCAAGCACTTGTGGATTTTATCAATGATTGGACAGAGTTGCAGATGCCTGAGGAGAAGCCGGATAGCACATATTGGACTATTCACTTCGATGGATCCAGGCAGTTGGAAGGCTCGGGGGCTGGAGTTATCTTGACTTCCCCATGAGGTGATAAATTTTGTTATGTTTTAAGGTTGATGTTCACTTGTACTAACAATGCAGCTGAGTATGATGCCCTGCTCCATGGTCTTCGAATGGCTAAGGAGATGAACTTAAGCAGAGTGAGGTGTTTTGCTGACTCGGATTTGGTAGCTCAGCAAGTTTCTGGCACTTGGGATTCTAAGGACCCACTCATGACATCTTATCGTCGAGAGGTTGATGTTATTGCTGGTCGCTTCAAGGGTTATCAAGTAGAGCATGTTGATCGATGGAAAATGAGGCAGTTGATGCTTTAAGCCGGTACCACCCAATATTTTCCTTCATATTCTGCATAGTCCTTCAGTCAAACTGCCTACCGAGGAAGATCTTGCTATTCATGACCCGAAGGCACAGCTAGTGGCGTCTCTTCATGCTATTCCTGATTGGACGGTTCCATATTTGGCGTATATGACCCAGGGCGAGTTACCTGAGGATGAAACTTTGGCTAGGCAAATAACCCGACGGTCTAAGTCAATGTCTACTGTCAATGGAGAGTTGCATCATCACAGTGTCACATGGGCATTTCAACGTTGTGTTTCTGTGACGCCCCAAGACCGATGGTCTAGATGATTTCCTTTTATCTTAGTGGCTGTCGTGTGTTTGCTATGTTTGTTGCATTATCATAATGTTTTTGCATATTACATTTCTATATGTTTATGCCATAATCATGATGAGTCCCATTGTCATATTATGCTTCTTGCATCATGTTCATCTTCAATTATATTGCATTGCCATGCATATCTCTTGTCATATTGCATTTGGTCATTCATGTTGCCATGAACATCATGTGCATTGCAACTCCTTCTCTTTGATCCTTTGTATTTTACTCATTGCTCAACTTCAACTTGGTTTCACCCAAGTTTCCAAATCCCAAAGTGTTACTTCCTTCTTTCCCTGCCCTTCCTCTATTTGAGTTGCATTTCCACTTCTCCAATTCTTACCCAAACCCACTTCTTAATGCAAGTTTTATATGTCCAGCCACCCTCCAAAATTTTGTCCCAACCAGAACTCATTGATAGGGTTTTCGAATTCAACATATTGAACTCAATTCATTATGTTTGGTTTTCTTACTTCCTCCATAAATGTTCATCTTGTGCCCATAAATCATATCTATTATGTAGGGCCATCCTATAAAAATTAAGCCCATTTGGGGTCGGTTTGGTTAGGTTATAAATTCATGCAAGTTTGGATTAAATTCGAACATGTTTAAATTTATAGTCTATAAAATCCTCACACCACTTTTCTTTAATTGACCATATTCCAAGGACTCCATAACTATTTCTGTCTCTCCCTAATTTCACTTCTACCTCTCTGTGCATTTATGCAAGTTCCAGTTATATCTTATAAATGGTTAAGTAGAACAACAGAGAGAGAGAGGAGCCCAATGTTAGAAATAATCTTGTACTCGATGTGTTTCGTTTGTATGCGTGTGTGCGCATGTGTGTTTAGGTCGAGCCAGTGTGTGGCGTGGCTTACGATCGTATGGCGATCAAGGGTTGTTGCAGCGGGCACTAGCGATTGCATGATGAAGACCGGATCGCCAGGATGACCGTGCGTGCACGAGGTGTCCGGGGTGAGCGAGCAGTCCGTGATCGCTAAGTCTAGCCAGCTATAAAATCGGCCGCGTTGTTGGTTTGTTAGCGGGCAGGACGAGCGATGGATATGCACATGCATGTAGTGGTTTGTTAGTGCATGCATGCAGGTCGTTTGGAGTTGGTTAGCTAGGTGTGCGCAGCGGAGTTGTAGTGGCCTATGTGTCTGGCTACTTAAGCCATGTAATTCAGTCCTATGATGTGGAGCCGAGTGTAGCAATGTAGCCACTGTAAGGAAGAAAAGGATTGGGGCGTTCATGCGCCCGTGGCGGCGTTCGTGCGCCGGTCGGAATTTTTTGTGTCTTGTGTCTTCTTCTACCTCTAGCCGAGAGTGAGAGAGGGCTGCTGTTCCAACATTTGGTATCATGAGCTTGGTGTCCTGGGCGTGCTTGCCATGCCGGAGGCGTGGCAGCGATGGCGGCGCTCGCCGGCAGCTGCGCGACAGAGCTCGGGGCCGTGTGTCGGCCCATGGAGGTGGGCAGCGCGGTGGCTGTCATGGCGCGTGGCGGAGGCAGCGGGCTGTGACGTCGTACGTGCGGCGACCGCGGAGGCCGCCGAGGCGCTGCGTGGTGGCGCGACGGCACAGCACGGCGTGGCGGCGTGGAGGCACTGCATGGCGGCATGGAGGCTGCGGCGGTGCAGGGTAATAAGCCGCGACGGCGAGCCGGGCACGACCGGTGCGTGTTATGGGTGCGCACTGGACGCGCCGGGCACGTCGGGACCGCGGGCGCGCGTACGAGCGTGCGGTTGACGTTGGGAGGAGGCGTATGTCGCTGTTGTGCTTGAGTTCGTGCTCGAGTTCGGCTACATCCTTCCGGCGTTTGTCGTTGGCGGATGCCATGGAGGACACGGAGGCGGCGCGCGGTGAGTCCATGGCGTGTGGTGTGGTCGGGCTCGTCGGGCGTGACGGATGCGCGCGGGATGTGCGGGACACAGTGGTGTGGTTGGGCTCGTCGGGTGCGAGCGGGACGTGCGGGACACACTGGTGTGATTGGGCTCGTCGGGTGCACGTGGGACGTGCAGGGCGCCGAGGGACGTCGGGCGTGTGTCGCCGGCGGAGGAGGAGCTCGGCGTATGTCGTCGGAGACGTGACGGAGCACAATAGGACCGGCGTTAGTGTGTTAGGTTGGGTCCGTGGCGGTGCGACCGGCGTCGTTGCGCTAGGTCCGGGCCGCAGGCCGGGTCGTCATGGAGACATCTACGATTGGAGCTGCAACAACTGCAACGACGACAAGTCAAGATTAGGGGGAGATTGTTAGAAATAATCTTGTACTCGGTGTGTTTCGTTTGTATGCGTGTGTGCACATGTGTGTTTAGGTCGAGCCGATGTGTGGCGTGGCTTACGATCGTATGGCGATCGAGGGTTGTTGCAGCGGGCGCTAGCGATCGCATGATGAAGACCGGATTGCCAGGACGACCGTGCGTGCACGAGGTGTCCGGCGTGAGCGAGCAGTCCGTGATCGCTAAGTCTAGCTAGCTATAAAATCGGCCGCGCTGTTAGTTTGTTAGCGGGCAGGACGAGCGATGGATATGCACATTGTAGGATCGAAAGTATGTCTAGAGGGGGGTGATTAGACTACTTGACCAAATAAAAACTTAACCTTTTCCCAATTTTAGTTCTTGGCAGATTTTAGCTATTGTAGGACAAGTCAAGCAATCATCACACAATTCAAGCAAGCATGCAAAGAGTATATTAGCAGCGGAAAGTAAAGCATGCAACTTGCAAGAATGTAAAGGGAAGGGTTTGGAGAATTCAAACGCAATTGGAGACACGGATGTTTTTCCCGTGGTTCGGATAGGTGGTGCTATCCTACATCCACGTTGATGGAGACTTCAACCCACGAAGGGTAACGGTCGCGCGAGTCCACGGAGGGCTCCACCCACGAAGGGTCCATGAAGTAGCAACCTTGTCTATCCCACCATGGCCATCGCCCACGAAGGACTTGCCTCACTAGCGGTAGATCTTCACGAAGTAGGCGATCTCCTTGCCCTTACAAACTCCTTGGTTCAACTCCACAACCTTGTCGGAGGCTCCCAAGTGACACCTAGCCAATCTAGGAGACACCACTCTCCAAGAAGTAACAAATGGTGTGTTGATGATGAACTCCTTGCTCTTGTGCTTCAAATAGTCTCCCCAACACTCAACTCTCTCTCATAGGATTTGGATTTTGTGGAAAGAATATTTGAGTGGAAAGCAACTTGGGGAAGGCTAGAGATCAAGATTCATATGGTAGGAATGGAATATCTTGGTCTCAACACATGAGTAGGTGGTTTTCTCTCAGAACATATGAGTTGGAATTGTGTATGTGTTCTGATGGCTCTCTCCGCGAATGAAGAGGAGGTGGAGGGGTATATATAGCCTCCACACAAAATCCAACCGTTACACATAGTTTTCCAATCTTGGTGGGACCGAATCAACAAACTCGGTCGGACCGAAAAGGTAAACCTAGTGACCGTTAGAGATTTTCGGTGGGACTGACATGCAACTCGGTAGGACCGATATGGTTAGGGTTTGGGCATAACATAATCTCGGTGAGACCGATTACACAAACTCGGTGAGACCGAGTTTGGTAATAAGCTAACCAGAGAGTTGGTCAGGCAAACTCGATGGGACCAATTTGCTCTTTCGGTGAGACCGAAAAGTTACAAAAGGGAAACAAAGAGTTTACATTGCAATCTTGGTGGGACCGATTCGCTCTTTCGGTGAGACCGAAAAGTTATGAAAGGGAAACAGAGAGTTTGCAATCCCATCTCGGTGAGACCGAGATCCCTATCAGTAGAACCGAATTGCTAGGGTTTGGCAGTGGCTGATGAGAAGTGAAACTCGGTGGCGCCGGATAGAAAGAATCGGTAGGACCGAGTTTGGCTTAGGGTTTAGGTCATATGTGGATATGGGAAAGTAGTTGAGGGTTTTGGAGCATATCACTAAGCACATGAAGCAAGAGGCTCATTAAGCAACACCTCATCCCTCCTTGATAGTATTGGCTTTTCCTAAAGACTCAATGTGATCTTGGATCACTAAAATATAAAATGAAGAGTCTTGAGCTTTTGAGCTTGAGCCAATCCTTTGTCCTTAGCATTTTGAGGGTTCCACTTTCACATCCATGCCATGCCAATCATTGAGCTTTCCTGAAATAGTCATCTTGGAATAGCATTAGCTCAATGAGCTATATGTTGTTATGAATTACCAAAACCACCTAGGGATAGTTGCACTTTCAATCTCCCCCTTTTTGGTAATTGATGGCAACATATAGATCAAAGCTTCGACAAATGATAATAAGCATGAAATATATCGTCGCTTTGAGAAGTATGTGACAAGTAAGAGCTCCCCCTAAATTTGTGCATATTTAAAATTTGCTTTGGACTGCAAATGCACAAAGAGTTAGAGTCATGTGTTACTCTTCCATGTCACATACATCTTGGTGGAGCGCTTAAAATGATAAGAATGAAATACATGCACTCATCACCAAGAATAGTGAATGATCACATAAGATAGATAAGATGATAATATTAAGCAAACATTAAGTGTAGCTTATGATCAAACACATGATTATCAATGTCTCACGAGCAATGACATAGTATCTCACACAAAAGCAAACAAAGTTCGAAAAACCACCAAATAAAACAAGAGAGAATAAAAGCAACAATAAAAGCAACACTAAAAGCAACACTCTCTCTCTCGAAGCCTATGATCTATACATTTTCTCCCCCTTTGGCAACAAGTTACCAAAAAGTCCCTAGAAAATGCATAGTGGTAAGTCGACACTCAGGCTTGATCTTCAGGTGGTGGTGGAGTCCGGAGCACTGAATCTCTCCCGAGTTTCATATCCTTAGCCACGAGATGAGCATCGTTGTGGTCTGAGATCTTGGGCTTGAGCTTTCTAAGAACATTCTCTTGTTCTTCTTCTGCAGCTTCAGGCACTGGGGCCTTGTTCTTCTCAGTAGCTGGGATGCTTCTTGTGTTCCTCTTTGGCTTTGGCTTTGGAGCTGGCTTGGCCTTGGAAGCAGCTGCCCCTGTTCTTATGGCATCACCCATCAGCTTGGGTGCCTTAGGTGCTGGTGCAGCTACCTCTTCTTCTTCCTCCTCATCTTCCATGATGGAAGCCTTGCCAAGCACTCTGGCTACAGTTTTCTTCACCCTTTCTTTCCTCTTCTTGCCTTCAGCAGCAACTGGCTCAATGGGAGTGGGCTTCTTAGTTGAAGCTCTGGCCTTTGACATAGGCTGCTTGCCTGCTGGCCTTTTGATCTTCATCCCTGGTTTTATGCCCTGTGCTGGCTCAACTCTCTTGGAAGTTGCTTCCTCTTCTGCCACATAATCCTCATCTTCTGAGTGTGAGGTTCTCTTCTTTCTCTGTCTTGTGGCAGCTTTAGGCAGATTGCTAGGGGTGCTCCTACTGCCATCATCTGAGGAACTTGAGGGACTAGTGCCCTCACTCATCTGCACTTGCTGCTCTGACAAGTTCTGGCTATCACTTTGGTCTGACATGATGCAAACTCTGACTGCTGACCCTGTGAATAGGTTGTAGATGAGATAGAGTGAATGAGCATCACAAAATCCAGAGATTTTTGCAAAAGAATAATTCAAAAACTTAGTTTTAGTTTCCCACTGAAAGCATCTCGGATCTACCGATTTCTAAACTCGGTGATACCGAAGCAGTTTTGGCACCTAAACTAGTGAACTCGGTCAGACCGAGTCACAGTTCGGTGGCACCGAGACTGCTAGGGTTTCACAGAGTTCCAAAATCGGTCACACCGATAAGTAATTCTCGGTCAGACCGAGTCTCACTTGTGCAATGGCATGAGCCAAATCGGTGGGACCGAGTTTTTCAACTCGGTGGGTCCGAGATGGTTTCGGCGGAAACCTAACCCTAAAATTTTCGAATTAAACCTAATCTACGAGTTCATTGACTGGATAGAAGTTTAACAAACGTGGCAAGAATCATGATGATCACAATGTGCTAAGAATCGGATTGGGGAATAGCACAAAGATCGAGTCCATACCCTAGTTCGGCGGAGACTCGCTACGGCGGCAACGGCGGGGTTGAATTTCCGTTGACGGCGACGGAGACCAGTGACTGGAGGCGGCTGGCGGCGAGGAGACAATCCGGAGACCAAGTTGGCAGAGCAAGCTATCGCGCAGGCGAAGGGGTTCGGAGAAATTTCCAAAATTTTGCCCGTGACTATATATAGCCCGACCCTGTTGGTGTGACCGAGTGGAACAACTCGGTGGCACCGAGATGCAAAACTGTATACAGTTGTTGCAACTCGGTGTGACCGAATGGTTCAAATCGGTTGCACCGAGATCGAAAACCTAGATCAACTTAATGATCTCGGTAGGACCGAAAGTAGGGTATCGGTCAGACCGAGAATCATAAAGAGGTTTTGGAAGTTTAAGTCTATGACGAATCGGGGACTCCGAGCGCTCCTCACACAGAGTGGTTCGAATCTGACTTGATCAAATTTTGTGGTGTAGCATGAATAGAGTTTGAGACGAGAAAAGCATAGATAGCTAGAGGAGGTTCTTAGGCATTCTTGTCCATCCACTTGGCAAAAGGAAATAAAACCAAACAATCAAAACAACAAGTGGATGTCCTCGAATGAGTAAAATATGCAACCAACATGCTCACACAATAAGATGGCAAATGAAATATGTGACAAGGCATGCACAACCAATTCTAGCATCTATCAAGCAATTTACGATGACAAGGTCATCTATATATGAGTATATTGACTTAGGAGTCAAGTGAGAACACTTGATCATAGGTCATACTCATCGTTTAAGCTCAAGTGGGGTTACCACTTTTACATAAAGCATTGTTGTGTTCACATCTTTAGAGTTGCTTTAGCTCAAGTCTTAGAGTAAAGCTCCCCCTAGATGTGATATCCCCCCTTAGAGGGATGAACTAACCTCGGGTTTTGTCGATGATGACTTCATGTAGATGTTGAAGATGTGGATGCTCAATGTTGATGTAGATCACTTGGAGCTATCCATTTGAGTGAATTGCACTTTCAATACCTACATGGGTTAGTCCCACAAGGAACAAACAAGGATATCCATAGACATAGAGTGATGCACACACAAGATGATGTCCATGAAAACTTTTAGGTTACCTTGTCCCTTGTCTTACCAACAAGAGGGTTTGTGACTCCTTGAACTAGTGCAAGATGTGGAAGTTGATTGCACTTGTTCTTGCCAAAATGATAAGAGTGAAGTATGTTGGCGGAGTCACCCTCAAGAACTCTCTAGTTCTTCTTCTTTTGGATCCACACCATCTTGATGGGAATCCTTGGAGTTGTAGTCGTACTTGATGAAGTGGAACTTGAAGTAGTCTTGGGAATCCACTTGACTAAGGTCTTAGGAGCTTCTTCAAATGCATCAATTTCCTCTTGAAGCTTGTCCTTGCCTTTTTGCTTGTAGTCTTGTGGTGGAAGATCATCTTGAGCTTGTGTCCCCTTGAAAGAAGTATCATACTTCTCTTGTTGAGGAACAAACTTTGTCTTGGGGTATTGATCTTCTTCCCACTCAACTCCATTGGCATTGAACTTTCGTTCAAAACCAACACCTTGATTCTTCCGGTGCATTCCTTGCTTGCGCACAATTTCCTCGAATTGCTTACTCCCGGCAAGGCTTTTGTACACTCCTTTCTCTATAATTCCCTTCAATAAGCTATTTTCTTGCTCAAGTGTAACTTGGCTAAGAGAATCATTAGTGGAATCAAGAGAACTACTAGAAGCAACAATATTGGATTTAGCATGATCATTGTTACTGCTAGAGGAAGAATCTTTCTTGTTCTTGTTACTAGACTTGACTTGAGGCATGTAAGTGGATAAGAGTAAACGCTTGGCAATGTAAGAAGAACTTTTCTTGCGGAGATCATCATTGATTGCTTTTAAGAACTCATGCTCTTGCTCAAGATTGAGCTTTTCAAAGCGTAATTTCTCATGAGCTCTTAAAAGTTCTCGATGATCTTCGAAGATAGTTTCATGAGCTAACTTAAGAGTGTTTAGTTCTTTAGTTAGAGCCTCAATCTTCTCCTTATCATTGTCATTCGTTTTATCTTGATTAGCATGATTAATTGACGTTTCATCATAGTATTCATCACTAGAGTTGTCAACAAGCAAATCATCACCTAACAAGTCATCTTCATCACTATTGAAATCAACATACTCGGGGTGTGTTACCTTAGGACCTTTGGCCATGAAGCATCTTCCAATTCCTTCATTTGGTGAGTCAAATATGTCGTAGGAGTTGGTTGACACAAGTGCTAGACCGGCAACACCTTCATCTTGAGTATCTTCGGAGTCGGAGTGATAACTTCTCTCGGAGTGGCTGTCGGAGTCGGAGCCGGATACCCATTCACCAACATGAGCTTGATGTCTTTGTTTTGTGTAGCTCCTTGATGATTTTTCCTTCCTTTCCGAATCCTTGCTTCTCCGTGAGTATCTTCGTTCATAACGATCATCTCTACTCCTTCTCTCTCTTGGTGGTGATTCTTTGCTTCTTCTTTTTGGAGAATCTTCTCTTCTCTTGTAGGGAGCCGTACACTCATTGGAATAGTGTCCGGGTCTTCCACAACTGTAGCAGTTTCGCTCTCGACTAGAAGATCTTTTGTCATTGTAGGACCTTGACTTGAAGCTTCTATCTTTGCTTCTACTCTTGTAGAACTTGTTGAAGTTCTTCACCATTAAGCTCAATTCTTCATTGAAGTTTTGTTTCTCACTTGATGATGTAGGGGCTTCACATGAGGCTTTGTAGGCACCACTTGATTTGTTGTGAAGTTCCTCTTTATCCTTAAGTGACATCTCATGAGCAACAATTCTTCCAATCACCTCCGTTGGCTTGAGATCTTTGTAATTGGGCATCATTTGGATCAATGTGCACACGGTATCATATTTTCCATCCAAGGCTCTTAGAATCTTCTTGATGATGAATCTATCGGTCATCTCTTCACTTCCTAAGCCGGCAATCTCATTTGTGATGAGAGCAAGCCTAGAGTACATTTCAGCGACACCTTCACCATCCTTCATTTTGAACTTGTCAAGTTGACTTTGAAGCACATCCAACTTGGATTCCTTGACGGAGTCGGTACCTTCGTGCATATCAATCAAAGTGTCCCAAATTTCCTTTGCATTCTCAAGATGGCTGATTTTGTTGAATTCTTCGGGGCACAATCCGTTGAAGAGAATATCACAAGCTTGAGCATTGTATTGCAACATCTTCAACTCATCCGCGGTAGCTTCACGGTTTGGTTCTTTCCCATCAAAGAAGTCACCTTGCAAACCAACACACACAATAGCCCAAACGGCGGGGTTATGTCCAAGAATATGCATTTTCATTTTATGCTTCCAACTAGCAAAATTAGTACCATCAAAGTAAGGACCTCTACGGTGATAATTTCCCTCGCTAGACGCCATACTCTCCTAGGTTGTGAAACCAAGGCTATGACCACCAAAAGCTATGGAGATCAAAGCAAATGGAGACCAAAGCTCTGATACCACTTGTAGGATCGAAAGTATGTCTAGAGGGGGGGGGGGTGATTAGACTACTTGACCAAATAAAAACTTAACCTTTCCCAATTTTAGTTCTTGGCAGATTTTAGCTATTGTAGGACAAGTCAAGCAATCATCACACAATTCAAGCAAGCATGCAAAGAGAATATTGGCAGCGGAAAGTAAAGCATGCAACTTGCAAGAATGTAAAGGGAAGGGTTTGGAGAATTCAAACGCAATTGGAGACACGGATGTTTTTCCCGTGGTTCGGATAGGTGGTGCTATCCTACATCCACGTTGATGGAGACTTCAACCCACGAAGGGTAACGGTCGCGCTAGTCCACGGAGGGCTCCACCCACGGAGGGTCCACGAAGTAGCAACCTTGTCTATCCCACCATGGCCATCGCCCATGAAGGACTTGCCTCACTAGCGGTAGATCTTCACAAAGTAGGCGATCTCCTTGCCCTTACAAACTCCTTGGTTCAACTCCACAATCTTGTCGGAGGCTCCCAAGTGACACCTAGCCAATCTAGGAGACACCACTCTCCAAGAAGTAACAAATGGTGTGTTGATGATGAACTCCTTGCTCTTGTGCTTCAAATGATAGTCTCCCCAACACTCAACTCTCTCTCATAGGATTTGGATTTTGTGGAAAGAAGATTTGAGTGGAAAGCAACTTGGAAAAGGCTAGAGATCAAGATTCATATGGTAGGAATGGAATATCTTGGTCTCAACACATGAGTAGGTGGTTCTCTCTCAGAACATATGAGTTGGAATTGTGTATGTGTTCTGATGGCTCTCTCCGCGAATGAAGAGGAGGTGGAGGGGTATATATAGCCTCCACACAAAATCCAACCGTTACACACAGTTTTCCAATCTCGGTGGGACCGAATCAACAAACTCGGTCGGACCGAAAAGGTAAACCTAGTGACCGTTAGAGATTTTCGGTGGGACTGACATGCAACTCGGTAGGACCGATATGGTTAGGGTTTGGGCATAACGTAATCTCGGTGAGACCGATTACACAAACTCGGTGAGACCGAGTTTGGTAATAAGCTAACCAGAGAGTTGGTCAGGCAAACTCGGTGGGACCGATTTGCTCTTTCGGTGAGACCGAAAAGTTACAAAAGGGAAACAAAGAGTTTACATTGCAATCTCGGTGGGACCGATTCGCTCTTTCAGTGAGACCGAAAAGTTACGAAAGGGAAACAGAGAGTTTGCAATCCCATCTCGGTGAGACCGAGATCCCTATCGGTAGAACCGAATTGCTAGGGTTTGGCAGTGGCTTATGACAAGTGAAACTCGGTGGCGCCGGATAGAAAGAATCGGTAGGACCGAGTTTGGCTTAGGGTTTAGGTCATATGTGGATATGGGAAAGTAGTTGAGGGTTTTGGAGCATATCACTAAGCACATGAAGCAAGAGGCTCATTAAGCAACACCTCATCCCTCCTTGATAGTATTGGCTTTTCCAAAAGACTCAATGTGATCTTGGATCACTAAAATATAAAATGAAGAGTCTTGAGCTTTTGAGCTTGAGCCAATCCTTTGTCCTTAGCATTTTGAGGGTTCCACTTTCACATCCATGCCATGCCAATCATTGATCTTTCCTGAAATAGTCATCTTGGAATAGCATTAGCTCAATGAGATATATGTTGTTATGAATTACCAAAACCACCTAGGGATAGTTGCACTTTCACACATGCATGTAGTGGTTTGTTAGTGCATGCATGCAGGTCGTTTGGAGTTGGTTAGCTAGGTGTGCGCAGCGGAGTCATAGTGGCCTGTGTGTCTGGCTACTTAAGCCATGTAATTCACTCCTATGATGTTGAGCCGAGTGTAGCAATGTAGTCACTGTAAGGAAGAAAAGGATTGGGGCGTTCGTGCGCCGGCCCGGAATTTTTTGTGTCTTGTGTCTTCTTCTACCTCTAGCCGAGAGTGAGAGAGGGCTGCTGTTCCAACACCCAACAGCCCAGTAGACCACGAGGCCAGCTGACCCCCTCCTATCCTAACCCTGGGCCAGCCCACCTGAACCATTCCTAACCCTAGTGTGCAACCTTTCTCCTCAGCGCCGCCTCCCCCTCGATTCCTTCCGCTAGATGCCCACTCTCCCTTTGTTCTCCTCCTGCGCCGCCAGAGGCACACACAGCGCCCCCGTAGCCAGCTCCAGGAGCCCGTGTCCCCTCACTCGACCTCGCTCTCAATTTCCCCTGCGTCGCTGCCTCGTCTCCCCTCGCCATGGCCTCACAGCCCGATCCCCATGGTGCCATGGTCGCCGCCAAGCTCTACACGCCGAGCCCTGCCCGACCTCCTCCTACTCCATCGCGTCGCCATGGAGCCGCTTCGCTCGGACCCCTTCTGCGTGCCATGGCCGTCGCGTGCCCTCTGCTCCGCCTACATCGCTGGTGACCACGACCGCACCTCCTCGCTGCTGCTTTGCTCCACGCGTCGTCCTACAGCTCGTCCGCCTCTCCAACCGCTGCCCTGGCCTCAGTTTCGGCGGGTCCCCATGCACCCTCGCTCTGCTAAGCCCCCACCGTAGCGTCCTGCTTCACTGGAGCCTCGCGCCAAGACCTCCCCGGCCTCGTCATGTCTAGGGCGAGGAGGACGACCCGCATCACCTCCTGCCCGTGCTTCTCCTTCCGTTCCCTGCACCACTGCGTCGCCGAAGCAGCACCTGCTCCTCTGCTTCGGGTCCCAGCGTCCCCAGGTCGCCAGCAGCGTCGGCCTGCAGCCCTGCATCGCGCCCAAGCCGTCGTGCCAAGTTCCCGCCGATGCCCCTGCAAGTCCCATGGCCGTCGCCCCTGCATCGCACCAAGTCCCTGCACCGTGCCCTGAACCGCCAAGACCACCGAACAGGGAAGATCGCCAAGTACCACGACGCCAAGTACCCCTTCGGAACGCCAAGCTGGATCTCTACCGTTGACAAGGTTCCGATAAGACCGTCAAGAGAATAACTACAGTGGACATGCATTTTGCCAAGTACCATTACTGTCGGACGCTCGAACGACTACATGCCAAAATGTCAAGTTCCTTGATGAACCGTGTACGACTACCGTTTCCCGTGGATTCACCTAAGTACCACAAAATGGACGACCCTACAAGTTCAACTACAGTTGCCGTGTACGACTACCGTCGCCTCGGAGACGTTGGGTTCATCAAGTTCCTCTTTGGAAAAGTACCACTACTTCCACGATGATCCGTGAACACCTTCATTGCTTTGAACTCGGGCCGCCTCAAAACGCACGCTACGAAGGTATAACCCGAGATGATGACCCGTGGACGAATGCATGATGCACCCTTGTTTACCTCAAGTCCAAACTGTCGGTGCACGTTGCCCCTCTTTTTCCTTGTCACCAACATGTGGGGACCCAGTATCTGGGAGCACCCCACCATCCTTGCATAACTCGCTCCCGTCACTTTTCCTTTTGAACTGGTACCTCCATGAGCTACCGGAACCGATATGTTGCCGTGGCATCATTTTTGGGTTCGTTGTCGTGGTGCCCTTTCTTTCCACCACGGTGACAAATGCTTCATATCATGTTCATGTCAACATTTTCGTAAAAGTTGCATAAACTTGTACATGTCATCCGCATCATGATAACAACACCAAGAATGTTTAAATTGTTGTTTGCATTAAATTGCTTAATGCACATGGGGATTTTCCGGACTTGTTGCTTGGTGTTTCCGGCCTCATTTAAAATGTCGAGCTGTGTATTTTACTCATGTCAACTCTTGCCATGTTAACCAATGTTTAATTTTGTTGAGATCCTAATCAGGAGTGAACTAAATAATGGAATGTGGAGTTTTATCAATATGCATCCCGATACATATTGAGCTCCATTTAACTTGTAGTGTTGTTTGTACACTTTGCCATGCCATGCATAATTAAACCGGACATGCATCATACTTTATTGTGCATCATGCCATGTTTATGTGATGGTTGTTTACTTTGTTGCTTGCTTCTTTCCGGGTTGCTTCTCTCGTTAGCTTCGGTTTCGTTCCAGAGTTGTCAGGATCCGTTCGACTATGTCCATTTGTCTTCTTCATGGACTCGTTCTTCTTCCTTGCGGGTTCTCAGGCAAGATGACCATACCCTCGAAATCACTTCTATCTTTGCTTGCTAGTTGTACGCTCTATTGCTATGTCGCGCTACCTACCACTTGCTATATCATGCCTCCCATATTGCCATGTCAAGCCTCTAATCCACCTTTCCTGGAAAACCGTTGTTTGGCTAAGTTACCACTTTTGCTCAGCCCCTCTTATAGCATTGCTAGTTGCAGGTGAAGATGAAGCTTGTTCCATGTTGGAACATGGATATTGTTGGGATATCATTATTATATATTATTTACTTTAATGCATCTATATACTTGGTAAAGGGTGGAAGGCTCGGCCTTATGCCTGGTGTTTTGTTCCACTCTTGCCGCCCTAGTTTTTGTCATACCGGTGTTATGTTCCTTGATTTTGCGTTCCTTACGCGGTTGGGTGTTATGGGAACCCCTTGATAGTTCGCTTTGAATAAAACTCCTCCAGCAAGGCCCAACCTTCGTTTTACATTTTCCTAACAACCTATCACCTTCCCTTGGGTTCTGCAGACCCGAGGGTCATCTTTATTTTAACTGTAACACCCCCAGTGTCATGCTACAGTAATCCCCTGTTAATGGTGCCATGTCATCTTGTTACTGTGGCTAATCTTCACTTGATCCAAATCACAATTCAAATTCAAATCCAATCTAAAGTCAAAAATTCATATTTGCCAAAACCTGAAAAACTAAAATGTTCAAAGTGTGGCAAACAACCCCTAACTAATATTGGTGGTGGAGCAAACCTTTTTTTAGTATATAAATGCCCTTAATTAAATAAAGAAGTGATCAAAGCAATAAACTAAATGCTTTTTGAATTATAAAAAAATACTAGACTAACTTATTTAACTACCAAACTAGTCGTGGCAGTAACCTAATTTCTATTAATAATTTAGGTTTAAGTTTTGTGTTTAATAAAGCTTTTCTGCTTTAAATGAAAAAAACTAATAATAATAAAAAAAGAACCCTCCTGGGGCCTTTTGGCCCATGTGGCCACTAGCAGGCCGGCCCAACCGCCCCCACTCTCCATAACCTCCCACCCGAAAACCGAACCCCCTAGAACCACCATCACCCACACTCCCCACGATCCCCTTCTCCCCCTCCCGATCTGGGATCCCCAACGCTGCGCCCAACCCGCCATCTACCGCCCGGAGACCCCCTCCCTTCGTCGGATGCCTTGCAGCTCCTCCCTCGCGCCCCGTCGCCTCTCCCTAGTCGGTCGATGCCTGCTGACACCGCGCCTATCGCTCGCCGCCATGATGACGCCGCCTCACCGCCGGAATGCAATCGTTCCCATCCTCCTCCCCAACTGCTCCAACGAGCCCGCTGCCAGACCCCTACGCTACGATGTGAGCCCACGTCGATTCCCCCTCGTTCCCCTTGACTATATCATCGTACGCAGCCGCGCGCGCCGTTGGCCACCATGGCCGCGCTCCAGCCGTCCCCCACCCGCGCTGGCCTCGCCTGCTCCGGCCGCGGCCTCCAGCCTCGCCCGCGCCCCTTCTCATTCCCGATGGTCGTCCCTCCCTCCGCTGACGCCACCCGCCACCACCGGCCTCGCCCTGCTCACCAGCGCCATCCGCAAGCGAGCCCCGCCGAGCCCGCTCGCTGGCCTCGCCCCCCCAGCGCCAGCCTCGCCACCCGCCTCTATCCCTGCTTCGCCTCGCCACCGCGCCCACCCCACGACGTTGCTCGTCGTTCACTAGCGCCTCGCAGCCCCGATCCGGCCGGCCGCCCTCGTCCGCGCCCAGCGCCACTCCACCGCGCTGTGCGCTCCGGCGTTCGGTGCCGGTGCCCACGCCCGCGCCCCCCTAGGGCTTCGCCCTGCCCGTTCGCCCGTAAACGCACACCCGCCCGCTAAGGCCCTTGGCCTATGGCGGTTGGGGCCCACACCCCCCTGTAAAAACGAAAAAGATAATGTTAATAAAAATAAAAATAATAAATAAAGTTAATTAATTAATTATTTAACCACTTGATTAGCTTAATTAACTCTGTTTAGTAAACCTAATTAACTTGTTTAGTTAATTAAAACTGTTGATTAGTTGTTAGCCTATGACAGAACGGCCCCACACGTCAGGGTTGACTCTCGTCAACTCAGTTGACTGCTGATGTCATGATGACATCATGCTGAGGCAATAACCCCATTTTAGATTTAATAATAATTTCAAAATATTTCTAAAACTTTAATAATTCATAGAAAAACAACCGTAGCTCGGATGAAAATGCTTTGTACATGAAACTTGCTCAGAACGACAAGACGAATCTGAATACGTGGCCCGTTTGTCCGCCACACATACCTAGCATAGCAAACACGCAACTTTCCCCCTCCAGTTCTTTTGTCCGAAAACGCGGAACACCGGGAATACTTTCTCGGATGTCCCCCCCCCCTTTGCCAGTATCGCCTAGTACCGCGTTAGGTCACCCCTAGCACCGCGTATTGCCATGTTATGCTATCTTTGCTCTGTATTTACTGTTTCTTCCCCCTCTTCTCTCCGATAGACCCCGAGACCGATGCTGCTGTAACGCCCTCGATGCGACTATAACTCCCATGTGTCGAGGCACGACTTAGAGGCATAATCGCATTGAAGGCATATGTCGCAAGTTAGGCAATCTTCACAACATCCCATGTAATATGATAATAAAGGGGAGATAACATAGTTGGCTTACACTCGCCACGTCAATCAAGTACATAAATAACATTACCTCATCCAAACACTCATAGCCCGACTACGACGCCAAAATAAAAGAGAACCCAACATGCGACAGCGGTCCCGTTCACCCCCAACTGGGCACCACTACTGATCATCAGGAAAGGAAACATAGTAACGTTGAGAGTCCTCGTCGAACTCCCACTTGAGCTCAAGTGCGTCTCCTGGAGTGGAATCATCAGGCCTTGCATCTGGTATTATAGTAATCTGTGAGCCACAGGGACTCAACAATCTCGCACCCTCGCGATCAAGACTATTTAAGCTTATAGGTAAGGCAAGGTAAATATGAGTGCAGCTGCAGCAAGCGACTAGAAAGTATGGTGGCTAACTTATTCGCAAAAGAGAGCGAGAAGAGGAGGCAAAGCGCGAGCGAGAAACTAGAGAGCAACCTGCGCAAACATTACTCCAACACCGTGTCCACTTCCCGGACTCCGCCGAGAAGACGCCATCATGGTAACACACTCAGTTGATTCATTTTAATTAAGTTAAGGTTCAAGTTATCTACAACCAACATTAACAAATTCCCATCTGCCCATAACCGCGGGCACAACTTTCGAAAGTTCAATCCCTGCATGGGAGTCCCAACTTAGCCCATGACAAGCTATCACGGCCAACGAAGGAATAGACCTCCTCCCAAGACATTCCGATCAGACTCGGTATCTCGGTTCTTCAAGACACTTTGACAGGTTAAAACAAGACCAGCAACACCGCCCGAATGTGCCGACAAATCCTGATAGGAGCTGCACAAATCTCATTCTCAGGGCACACTCAGATGAGAAAGACGTCGGGTAGGCCAGCCTAGAGTTGCCCCTGGTAGCCCCGGACATCGCTCGGTTGGACCAACACTCATAGGAGCACTGGCCCGGGGGGGGGGGGGTTAAAATAAGATGACCCTTGAGTCTGCAGAACCCAAGGGAAAGAAAAGGCTAGGTGGCGAATGGTAAAACCAAGGTTGGGCATTGCTGGAAAAGCTTTAATCAAGGCGAACTATCAAGGGGTTCCCATTATAACCCAACCGCGTAAGGAACGCAAAATCCGGGAACATAACACCAATATGACGGAAACTAGGGCGGCATGAGTGGAACAAAACACTAGGCGAGAGGCCGAGCCTTCCACCCTTTACCAAGTATATAGATGCATTAAGATAACATAGCAATATAATAATATCCCAACAAGTAAATAAATGTTCCAACAAGGAACGGCCTTCAATCTTCACCTGCAACTAGCAACGCTATAAGAGGGGCTGAGCAAAGCGGTAACATAGCCAATCAACGGTTTGCTAGGACATGGTGGGTTAGAGGTTTGACATGGCAATTTGGGAGGCTTGAAAGCAAGTGGTAGGCATCGTAGCATTGGCATAGCAAAAGAGCGAGCAAACTAGCATAGCAAAGATAGTAGTGATTTCGAAGGTATGATCATCTTGCCTGCATAGTTGTCAGAGTTGACTGGATCCTCGAAAGCAAACTCAACGGGATCCTCGTTAGCGAACTCGTCTCTCGGCTCTACCCAAACAGGACAAACAGGCAACAAGGATACAATCAACCACGTGCAAGGAGCAAGCAATATGATGCAATGATGATATGCTATGCGGGATGCGATGCGGGATGCAAAATGCAAGATAAGACAGGAAAAGCATGAACCCGGCCTCATCATGGAAATCCAAGTGTGCCACTGGAAAGATGAGATGAAATCGCTTGAAAACAATATAAAGAACGCCAGAATCGGAGTTACGGTTTGGAAATGGCAAGCGATTCAAAAATGACACCGGTCTGCGATTTACAGCAAGTAGCCATCTAAATGCAATGAAATGAACATGCTACAACTCCCAAACATGACAACAAAATACATGGCAGGGATGCATTCAGGATGCTTAACAAAAGTCTAGCACTGAGCTACGGCCAATTCATTCATTAACAGGTTCAAACAAGCATGGCAAAAATGCATATGGCAAATAGATCTCAGACTTAGTGAAATTAACACTTGTCTGAAATTTCAGATCAGGTAGCACTCTTCGGAGCAACAAAACTACATGCTACATGACCTTAACATGGCAAAGTAAGGCATGGCATGGAGCTACTCAAAGAGCTTAACAAAAGTCCCTTAGTGATCTTGAGCCAAAAGGGATCAGAAAATACAATTGCAAGCATGTGAACATAGCAAAAACATAATCAGTTTTCAGACTTAGTGAAAACTGACACATGCTGAAACATAACTCAAGTAGGCATGTTTACAAACTCGATGCACTCAATACGGTGCAAGTCATGGCAAGACAAGCAGACATCCATCAAGAAGGCACAAAATGCAAGCTATAAATGGCAAGAACAATAGCATAGCATGCACGGATCAACTACAACATCATCGGCAAAATTGCAAACAAGTGGACAATCTGCCCAGATTCACAAAGTAGCAAAAGTAGAGCTCAATTGACTCAAGCTAGGGTGCTCCATAATTGCAAAAAAGGCATGGATGGATAGAGCACTATAAGATTAACAAAACATCCTTACTGATCATCCTCAAAAGAGGCACGGATCACTAGGAAACAACATGAACATATGGCAACATGAGATAAACAGATCAAGGACTTAGTGGAATTGCTAAGTCCCTGAAAACAGAATTAGCAAGTGCACCACTTTGCAAGCTTGCACTAGTCACCACACACACCAGAAAAATACATGGGTTGCACCTCTGGAAAGATGACAAAACCCTTAAGAAAACATATATAGAGCATCAGGGCATATCATGCACATATTAATCATGGCAAACATGACAAAAACCTAAATGGAGTAGCAGATCTGACAATTAACTCAAGTAGCCCTCTTCTAACAGCATTTCGGGCATCAAGATGAACTCAAATGAAAATGATGCAATGGAATGAAATGATGCACTCTCCGAGATGAACATTTTGATATGCTATATGCATGAATCAGAGCTACGGATGCAAAGTCACGACAGGTCAAAGTATGCAACATGGGCTAGGGTTTCTGAGGGAAAAGTCAATCGAGACGAAAAATATCCCAGATCTGGATCGCACGCGGATCGAGGACGGCTGGCGAGGAACTGTTCACGCCGGAGTTGAGGTCGCCGGCGATGGCATCGTGGTGGTCGGACTTGGCGGGATCTCGCCGGAATTCGCGGGGAGGACGGCGGAGGGCGGCGGGATCCCGGACTTGGCGGCGGCGGCGGCTTGGGCGCCGGGGCGGCTCGTCGGGCGGCGCGTCGGGCGGCGGGGTCCCGCGGGTAGGCGGCGATGCGGCTGCGGGGAGCGGCGGAGCGGCTTTACGGCGGATGGCGGCGCGAGCCGGCGCGAGCAGGCGGGAGACGGCGGCCCGGTCGCGCGGAGGAGAGGGCCCGCTGTCACACCCTAGCTAGTTCAAGCATTAGAGTGTGCATCATGTTTAAATTTCTCTTAAATTTGAAATGAGGAAAGAAGAAACCCCCAACACCCCCCGTGGAAACAATTAGGGTTTACTAAAATTGTTTTCAATGAACCTGAAATGCCCTTCTGAAAAGTTCACCCTCCTTGTCTTGGGTTAAAACCTCTGGCAAAATTGGTGCACAATTTTCTAGGTCAACAGAAGGTCATTGAATTAAATCATAAGTATTTGAATTTGGGCATTTAAATGCTATAAAATAATTTAAATGCTCAAATAATCCTGGAAATAAATGTTTGCTGTTGGAAATAATCTAAACAGAGCCCACAATTATTTTCAGGATTTTTGGAAACGTTTTAGTATTTTATTTAAAGCCCAACAGTTGCAGTTAATTAGAAAAACAGAAACAAATAAAGAGAGAGAGAGAGAGAGAGGGAAGCCCACCCGGGCCTTACCTGTGCTGGCCCAGCCACCTGGCTCGGCCCAGCCTACTGGCTCTGCTAGTCGTCGTCCTCCTCGCGCCAGAAGGATGCGGAGCGCGTGGCCGGCGCCCGCGGCCACACGCCGGCCACCTCTTGCTTCCGCCGATGCCTGGAGACGCCTAGGGGTGCCATGCAACCCCCACGTCCCCCTCTCATCCTCGCTCACTCTCCCCTCGTCTCCCTCACCCTCTCCCGCACCATGGCCGACGAGCTTGTCGCCGTCTCACCGCCATAGTCACGCTCTCCGTCACCCCCTCGCCTCTCTAACCTGTCCAGAAGCTCCGCCGCGACGCCCTCGCCCTCCCCACCGAGCCACGCATCGCCGGAGGCCCTGCATCGCTGCCATCGGATCGTCTTCAACCTCGGTACCCGCCGGACGCCGTTCATCGATTTGCCTCGCTCCGGTCGCCCCCGAGGCCACTGAGCTGCTCATCGACCTCCCTGTGAGCTCCGCCGCCTTTCCCCTCTTCTTTCCCACGCGTTTGCACCCTCTAGGCCATAGTTCCACCATGGCCGAAGCTCGTCTCTGCTCGAGCTCGTCACCGGCGTCACTCCGGCGACCATTTGGTCCTCCCGTGCTATGCAACGTGCTTGCCGCATCGCATAGTGCCTCGCTAGCGCTTCAGTTTCCGTGTTTGCACGCCGCAGCCCACTCCCCGCACATGGGCGAACTCTGGCCGCCGCCTTGGAGCTCGCCGTCGTCGTCTCCGGCCACCGTAGGCCCGGCCTCCACCACCACTAGATGCGCGACTGCAAGAGCTCTCCAACGAGCCCAAGAATGGCCTCGCCCGTGCCCTGTGGGCGTTTTCCGAGCTGCGCCACCGTCTCGGGCCTCGCCGGTGTTGAGTCGCCGGCGAGTTTGACCCAGTTTGACTCCTGGGTGGGCCCAGGTAGACCCCCCTGAGTCTATGACAGGTGGGGCCGGTCTGCTAACTAATTTAGGATTAGTTTTAATTAATTTTAATTAAATCAGTCACTGACATGTGGGCCCAGGCCCCACTGACAGCTAATTAGTGTTAGTCTAATCCTGTTAATTAGCTGAGAGGCTGACAGAAGGGGCCCACCAGTCAGGTTTGACCTGGGCTGGCGCCTTTGACCTGCTGAGGTCAGCATGATGCAATGCTGACGCAGTAATGCATTTTCTGGATTTATTTTTATTCAGGAATTTCCAGAAAATAGTTAAAACTTCTAAAAATCATAGAAAATCAACCATAGCTCCAAATGCAAAGATTTATATATGAAAAATGATCAGAAAAATTCAATCTATCCATCTGTAATGGTTTCATGCATGACAAAACAAGTTTACCTTGCTGTTTAAGCAGAATAAGGAAATGCACTATTAAGGCCATGTTTAATGAGCTAATATTTGAATCTTTGATTCAAATGAGTTCATTCCTTTCTGTTATAGCTTGCATTAGGCCAAGACACATTCATATTGCCATGTCATAGCATGCATCGTATTGTTGCATATCGTCATGTGTTGATTGTGTTCCGATGTGTTCTTCGTGGTAGGTTCTGCCTCCGAGGATATTCAGGAGTATCCAACTAAAGGGCAGTATCCCACTACCACTCCATCAAGCAAGCAACCATTGATCATTCCCATACAAACCCGGGTTCTTGCTTCTGCTCTTGTTTACTGCATTAAGACAACGCGATTCAAACTACTGTGTGCTACGGTAGTTGAACCCTTATCCTCTGCATGACCTGTCATTGCCACAGTAACTAGATGAAACCCACTAGAATGTGTAGGAGTTGATTGAGCCATGTATGTGATTCCTACCTTGCTATGCCTGCTATGCTTAGAGTTGTGTCAGGTCTGGTTCATCTGGGTGATGGGCCAGAGTGAAATGCTTATGTTGGTAATGTGAGGGATGTGTTGAACATGTTTTGGTAAAGGTATCGATGAGAGGCCATGTAGGAGTACATGGTGGGTTGTTTCATTGAGGCCGTCCCTAAGAACTGAGATATGTATGTGTGATTTAAGATTCAGCTACTACCATGCATTGGGATCCTTAATTGACCCTCTCGGCTTCTTAACCACCCTAGTACTCTGTCCAGGAGTTGCAAATAGTTTCTGGTGTTTGTAGGTTATGTGTTGGCGGCCGTGCGTAGCGCTGACCCTATGGGTGGGCTAT